>NC_135505.1:53534791-53799791 GCF_052857255.1 Amblyomma americanum | reverse complement strand
CCATGCTATAGAAAAATACTGCACATGTAGTACACATGTTGTCAATGGCGACACCTTCTTTCACAATTTTATCGGGGTTCGGTTCTTACCCGAATGCAGAAGTTCAAAGTTAAAATTTCATTGAATTTGGGAAACTACGTTGTTTTCTAATGACTGCTCGGGTTCCAACGGAGAGCGACACCAGATCATCATAGGATATTACCTGGCCCTGTGACCTGCACCGCGTGCCCTGCTGCCGGCTAGAAAAAGAGCATCCCTTTATTGTCTACCCTCACTTGGCAGCAGCGGCGATAGCAGCTTTCATCGCACTAAGCATTTTGCTGCGTTCTTTGCCGCAGCTACGTGTAAATTTTTCGAAGCTTCTCTTGTCATTGTTGTCGTTGCTGCCAAGTGCTATCACAGATGCGATAAGTTTCCTGCATCGCTGTTCGGTTTTGTGTTTATAATACGGAACCCGTGTACTTAGCTTTACATTACAAAAGATCTGCATAAAAAGAAGGAGGAAATAAAGGAGGAACTAGAACAGGATCTGAAAACCTTTAAAGAAACTATTGAAAGGGACCTAAGAAATGAAATTCGCGAGTAGAAATTAGAACAAAGAAACATAGCTCAAAGCTTAAAATATGCACATGAGGTTATCAGAGACCTAAACGAAAAGGTAAATGCTGAAATCACGAAGAATCAAACACTTGAAAGAGAAAACGGGGCACTGCAATAAAGGTGGCAAAGCCTAGAAAACAAAAAAATAGACCTTGAGGGGAGCATGACACAGGCAGAACAATATTCCAGGAATAAAAACAATGAAATTTGAGGAGTAATTCTGCAAGAAAAGGAAAACGTTGTTGACATGGCCAAACAGATGGGCAGTGCCTTGAAAGAACCCATCTCAGAAAATATCAGAAACATGGTGTAATCATGCCTCTGACATCGTTGTGATTGAAGGTTACCAAGATTTCTTTCTAAATCGCCTCGGCAGGCTTGGCGGTGGCTTGGTACTTTTCGTTAACACAGTATTGCATTGTGAACAAATGACCGAATTTCCCGCAATAACTGCAAGTTTTGAAGTAGTTACGATACAAACCTTTAACAGAATCATCAGTGCTGTCTGCCGAATTCCGTGTGGAAATGTAGAAGATTTTTTCACGTTTTTCACAGTCTAAGGGATTACGTTTCCCAACATAGTTATTCTTTTACTTGTAGCGGTGATTTTAACATTGATAAAATGGACGGAGAAAATATTTACGACTTCGATGTTAGGCTACTCTTAGCCCGTTATAAAAATGTCATTACGACTTCAACATGTGTTACACCTTCCCTTCAATAGCTCTCGACCTTTTTATCACTAATCTCAATACAGATATCCAGACTGTGGGCACAATCGCATCCGACTTAAGCGGTCATTGGCCAGTTTTCATGACCGTTCCTGGTCCGAACAAAAAACATTTCGCAAATGAGTTCACCTATCAGCCTATTTCTGAAAGTGTATTGGAATCATTTAGGCGCGATGTTACTGCGCATATCAGGAAATCTGCATTCGATCAGACAGATGCTAACGAAGCTTATTCAGCGTTTCTTGAAACTTCCCTTTTAATATATAATAAACGCTTCGCGCTTAAAAAGGCAAACCGATCCCGAAAAATTAAGAAACCCTTGGTGACGTTAGAACATATTAAACGTATCAAAAAAAAGAACAGATTTTATGGCACCTTTTTACGTTCTCGATGTCAAGACAAGCTAACAGAATTTAATAATGTTCGAAACAGACTAAATGCTACGCTTAAATAGGCAAAACATCTATACTACAAAAATACTTTTTACTGAAACTATAACTAAGAATCCACCTGCCATATGGAACATTGCAAATGATATTCTTGCAGAACAAGGAAGATTGCTCCCCCCAAAACGATACTTCATATTGGCGTAGAGTTGTGTTGTGTGGTGTACATATTCCAGATCATATTAACCGGCATCTTGCTAATATTGCCCAGGCAGTTAATTTAAGCCAACTAATGACAAGCAAAGTAATCCTTAGCCCCCCTAACAGTTTGTTTATTGAGCCCACGGATATTCAGCAGGTCTACCACACATTTATTAGCATGAAAAATAGTAAATCGCTGCATTCCAATAACTTTTTGATGAGGCCAGCAAAACTCGTGAAAGAATTTATTGCGCCTGTTTTAGCCCACAATTTTTACTTAGCTCTCGAATTCAGCATTTTCCCTGATGACACGAAAAAGGCTAGAATTACTGTAGAGCACAAAGGAGGTGATATAAATGTGAATAATTATAGGCCAAAATTCATTCTCTCGATTTCTGCAAAATGGCTTGGAAACGTTATATTTCAAAGATTTAGTAACTTCCTAGAGAAAAAAGAAAACATAATAACAATATGAATTATGGATTTATGGAACGATGGTCGACAGAAATGGCTCTACTTCTACTTAAACAACGAATAGTTCAAAATATATATTCTGGTCTTTTTACTCTTGGTTGTTTCATTGACTTCAGTAAAGCCTTTGACTGCCTCAACCACAATATCTTGATAGGTAAGTAATCACAGAATGGAATTCGCGGTGGACTCTTCAATTTATTTATGTCAAACATAAAAGACAGAGTCCACTGCGTGCGTATACATAATGTTGAGTTGTCTCTGCTGCCCCTACAACCGGAGTACCACAAGGTAGTGTTTTAGGCCCGCTATAATTTAATCTATATGTTATTGATATAATTATTATTAATCAGTGAGCTAAAGGGTTTATAAATGCTGATGACAGTAGCATTCTTTTTAAGGGTCAAGATCCAAACGATTTAGCTCTGCAGTGCAACCGAACGCTTGAATCCCTCTCAGGGTGGTCTCACTCTAACTGCATAATTATCAATTCCAGTAATAATAAGGCTTAACTATATAGGCCAAGAAATATTATTTGCACACTACGAATTAAGATAAATTAAAGAATAATGATATAACAATAGTAGATGAATAATGTTCTTGGCGTTACTTTTAATTCTCACCTAAACGGGGATCACCACATTAATCACGTCTGCAAGAAGCTGTCTACTGTTGCAGGCACTCTGTCCTGCTGCAGAAACCTCATTCATGAAAGAGTTAAACTCCAGGGGTGCCAAGTGTTATTTCCACCCCACATCAATTATTGGAGTCTTGTCCTAAGCTCAACAACAAAAATAAATATGGATAAAATTAATGTGCTCCAGAAGAAAGTGTTGTGCTATGTGGCAAATGTTCGAACGCACACATCTGCATACAACCTATTTCAGAATTATGGATTCATCCGTTTTCCGCCCAGTTATGAATATCAACTCTTAATCAGGCTTTCTTTTTCGTCTATTGAATCCGCTAATTTTCTTAAAAATGTTGCAACATTACAACAGCGAACAATAGATGTATTCATTAGAAAGCCCCCACACTGGCTAGTTCCCTATTGCAGCACCCAAAACAAGTTTCAGTCATTAAAGCATAATGCTCCATCACTTCTAAAGAAATATCGAAAGGAATTTTTTTCATCCAAGAAAGAATCTAAAAATTATTCCTGTAACCTCAACTGAACTGTTGCGTGTCCCCCTGATTTGATGTATCTTGCCTTAGTTTTAAACTAATTGTCCTTTGACCGCGTGTTACCATATCATGTCATGATTTTCTTTTTTTGTCTTAGTGTTTGTTTCGGGTATATATGTGCTTTTAAGACATGCTTTATAGCCCATATATTTTCAATGTGACCTTTGATGAGTGCGGTTTTCTTTCTTTTGGTGGTAATTTGCGTCGACTGCTGTCTTGTAAGGTGGCCCCTGGGCCGTCGTCAAGTTAGTGCAACTTTAAGTCCAGTTGACCATTCAGAGTTTGTGTTTGTACAAGCATGGAAAATAAACAAATTGAATTTAGTATCATGCTATGTCTGTCTCTAGGCGCCTATAAGGACGAGCACCCATACTCTTATATATACCATGCAAAGGTTACATGACTGCAATTAGTGCGACTGTTGGCTGCGATAGGTGTAACGCCAAGAGATCGAAATCGGGCTTAGTGGGTTTGGTAACAAATGCGGGTCAATGAAATCCTTGAAGAAACCAAGAGTACGAAATGGGCTTGGGCAGGGCATGTAATACAAAGGCAATATAACCGCTGACCCCTGAGGGTAGCACAGTGTACTGCAATAAAAGGCAAGTGTAGCAGGGGGCGGCCGAAGGTTACGTGTGCCGATGAGATCAAGAAATTTGCGGTTATACGGTGGCTGAAGGTAGCAAAGGATAGGGTTAACTGTACAAACATGGGAGAAGCATTTGCCCTGAAGTAGGCGTAGTCAGGCTGATAATAATGGTTATGCACATGCGCTCACATATGCTGTATGTGCTTGTATGTGCAAAACGTGTCCCGTATATGCGTAAATACGCGGACGTGCAAAGCTCGGTAGAAGAAAATGTATGGTAAACTATGAAAGGCTTCCATACTCAATTATTTAGGAAGGAAGAAATTTAAAGGGTAAAAATATCATCTCGGCCTCTGGATTAAAAATATTGTCCTGCTGATCGGGAACAAAAAAGAGGAGTCATTGAGACCATTTTCTAGCATTTTGTTTCCTTATCGCACGAACAAACAACTCGGTCTTGCACCTAATCATGTAAAATCCAGAGTAGTATTATTCAAACCCGCCGCACATCCGGAGGTGATCATTTTGCTGAGCGCGCACGCGTCTCGAATTTCCAGGATACATATGTAGGCCTCAAGAAACGGGAACAATGGAGATTGATATTGAGCAGCATAAAGCTGCCGAGCTCGTGTCCACTGCTCTGTGAACATATTTTCCTTTGAGCGCAGCTGTTCTGCATGGCAATCTGCCACTCGGTTTTTCAAGAGGCTAAACAGTTTCCTCTGTTGAAAAAGATGGTACGAGTTTTTATACAGGCTTTCTTTACCACGAGTAACATTTGTAGTTTATCACGAGTTAGGAAAATATTTTTTTAGCTCACTGCTGAAGTGTCTCGGAAAAACGGAGCTTCGGAAGAAAACAGTTGCAGAGACAGGTCTTTCTTTACATACAGTTGTATAAGAACCCTTTTGTGCGGAGCTAGTACTTGACACAAGAGGAGATTCCGTTTAAAAAAAACGTCACAAAAGAAGGTCGAGTATGCACCTTCTGAATTCACTTGACGGTAGTGTCCTCATCGTACCTCTGATACGTCTGCAGGTATATGTGCACAAGAAATAATCATCGCTTGTGATGTGCCGTCCTGAGAGGTAGAGAACATACTCTAACTGAAAAGCGAACAGTGAGAAAATCAGCACTGCTAATTACCTCCTTAAACAGTGAACAGTAAAGAAATGAACGGTGCTGTAATCCTCCTTAGGAAAACTCCACATAGTATCAACGAGCTCATGTTTGATTGGGCAGGCAGATAAAAAAAGTTATGTGAGCTGCCAATTAAACAGGCTAGTGAAAAAAGGCAGGTTGGCCGTTTTTCAGAACGGAGAGTTTGAAAGATGTTCGCGATAAACAATTGGAGAAGTCAACATATTTTCCCTCTAGACTTCATAGCAACAAATAAGACTTAAAGGCTTATGATGTGCCATTGAGAGCGCCAAGCAACGCCGAACAAAATTAACTGTCGCGCAAAAAATCAGCGCTGATCAACTTTGCGTTTTTCTTTAAAAAAAGGGTAGCGACGCCAAAAGGTTGTTGGCTTCCACCGGCTCCGGTTCTCGGATTTTGAAAGCAGCATACACCCCAGTGATATACATTCTGATAACAGGCGTAAAGAAAAATATCGCGGAATACTTATACAAGCATAAAAACAATATTGAAAGATATTACCAATGCCTGTACTGGCTTGCTGATACAAAATTGCTAATATTAAATTAAATTTTTGTACAGCCAGTAAACCGCACTATTTCAACAGCATGGACAATTGCCTCCATCAAACCCGGCGACGGCCTCGCTAAGCCGCTTGCGATAGGCGCCTCTTTGCCGCCGCATCCAGTGCTCCTCCGGGCGTAGACCTCACCATGGAGGGTGAGAGTCTACTGCCTCAAGAGCATTTAGCCAGGATCAGACATACGAAGCTAACTTCCGCGAATGGGCTCCGCTGTTTTTCATCATCTTTAAAACGAATTCTCAATCCGACACCGAGTACCTCTTGAACACTTTGAATTCATCATTCGCTAACACGTAGTCCTCAGCTTTCGCGCATGAAGAGAGAACAATTTCCAAGAGTCATCCTCTCCATCCTCGATATATTCTACTGCAATACTGCAGCGGATCACCTTCGGAAGAATTTTTTTCACAGCAACCTTAAGTTCAGCACTCCTGACAGGGATGGCGCTTTCACGTTTGCGAATGCCCTGGCGATCAACATGTGTGCCTCCAGCAACCTAATCTTCAAATATTTAGGCCCACCAAGTGAATATGTATGACGTATCATTCATCGCAATTTCCCGGGCGAGACCCCGGAGTAA
Organism: Amblyomma americanum; assembly: GCF_052857255.1. Classification (NCBI taxonomy): domain Eukaryota; kingdom Metazoa; phylum Arthropoda; class Arachnida; order Ixodida; family Ixodidae; genus Amblyomma; species Amblyomma americanum. The sequence continues at coordinate 53,793,325 of NC_135505.1, read as the reverse complement.
ATCATCGATACTAGGTACCCGAGAAGGATGCAACCTCTGTGTAAACCATTTAGGCTATACCCAATCTACTTCCATCAGCTTAGGAGGGACAAAGACTTAACACTAAATTACTTCCGCCGGCAGTGCTGCACTCGGCATACCCTAAAGAACAAGGAATAAGCCTGCCTTATGTACTGGAAACGGGATGAGAGGTCTTCTCGCCGTCCTCTGACCTCTCTAAATGCCCTCACTGCAGAGCTTGGGAGCCTGCCGAAGACCGTGAGCGCACACCCTAATATGTATTGTACTCAGGCCCACACTTCACTGGTACTACCGAATAAAAATGGCGGTGCAAACCGCTTTCTATTGTTCAGCAACGATGTCTATACGTTGCGAACACAAACAGCGCACCCCCCCCCCCCCCCCCCCGGCCTATTGATTTTGGACCCAGTCCCGTCGCCAAAAGGCGTAGAGAAGCTTGGCCGCAGCAGATTTTCGCCACTCTTTCGCGTCGTACCGCGGCCCCTGCGGGCACCGCTCACGGTCATTATAACCTGGGACTTCTGACCATCTCTTTGACGAGCTCCGTATTCCGCAAACAAACAGGTGCGCTTGGTATTCGCTGCTTCCCACTCTCCGCCGTCTCAGTGTCCTGATTCAGAGCTCCATGTCCCCCTCAACAAAACAACGGCTGTTAAAGCTATGAGGCGCTAACCCCAACAGGAAAATGCCTGTCCAAAGCGTACACACCCTACACCCCCTTGACCACCTCATGCAATTCTTGCCCAACCAGCTGAACCTACTCTTGCCGACTCGCACCAGGTACCCACACCAACTCCCAAACATTAGCAAGATGCTACCTTCCACCTACCCACCTCACTACCTATGCGGAATGCTACCTTCTGCTTTGAACGGTTACCTTTGCAGACTTCAACTAATTTGAGGCTTACTAAAAAACCAAATTAGAGGCTATATAAAGTTGCGCGAAGGTGAAGGTCCCAACGATTTGTTGAATTGTCCCATCAAACTCAAAAGCAAAAGCACTAGTTCAGCAACAAATACAACAGTGGTGCCGGCAAATGTCAGAAATCTAAGAGAAAATGCCTTCATTTAAAGACTCCTACACGGTTAAAACCTTTTGAAGTAAACATCTAAGGTATCACAACCTTCCTCCCCGAACTCCAGATACCGGACGATTCCTTCTCTCCTACTGCTACTCCCACCCTAGCTCTTCCCACATATCGTAGCCCCCAATAGCAACAGAACTGGTCAAAATGGAGCTACACGTGGTTCTTCCTTTAGCGAGACAACCTAGAGCTTTAGGTCTAAAATTCGGACACCCCACCGGATCTGATCGCTTGCCGCAAATTAATGGCCAAATGAAATTACCAGGATTTAAACCGCAGTCCACCAAATACGTGACCGTTTCCTGTTCCACTCTGCTCATCCGACGCAACCTCCCTGTCATCCATCACTACTTAGCCGACGCTGAAGTAGAGTGCGTCTTGCTCGAACGCTTCCATTAGAAGAAGGAGGACCACAGCGTCTTTATCACCAATCCCTACAGACTAGGTCCGGTCTATGACGTTAGCAAGGTGTGATGGAGCTACTGTCGCGTGCTGGGTCAACTAGGGGCGAAAATTAGGATTACATCCCATGGGAGTGAATGTCTTCAAATGTTTTCATAGTTTTTTCATTGCACTAGGCGTCTATGATACCGTGAAGAACCAAGTCCATCCTTGAACATATTAGGAAGGTATGGAGCGTAATTTCGAAGGCGATGTGTTTTTAAAACATCAAGTTACGTGCGCGTGATTCCCGGCTGGGGCTATGGGATGGGAGCGCGGCTCGTGTAAAGACATGTAAGTGAAAGTCTAAAGGGCATTTCTCTCGTTTCTCTGGGTACCCACGGAGGTTGCTGTTGTCGTGAATTAGTAACGCGTCCTCAACTGCCGCAGGGGAACGTTATCGCGTGCAGGTTCGAACGAGACAACAAAGAGATCAGACGAAACAAAATGAAGACGGATTTATAATTTAAAAGAGAAGGGCCCATAAGAAACGGAAACGAAAAGAAGAAAAACACACACTGAACACGCGAACAACACTACAGAATAAAAGAAAGAGTTCACCAGGTACTGAGGTACTGAGCGTACCAGGAGATACGGGAATGCCTTGCTGAAAAGGCGGACGAGGGTAGATGTAGTGGGACGCGTCGCTGGCGTTGCGTCGATGAAAGCGGCGGATGGGAGTCAGGTGGTTGTAGGAACGGAGAGGAGCACAGGGAGTCGCCGGTGAATCCCCGCCAGTAGCCCCAGGGACTTGGCATCAACAGTAAAAGATTATCCAAGACCCGTCGATGGCGTTCCGAAACGCCGGAGGCCTAAAGCAGGCTATCCAAGGGTGTCTTTCGGCAGCACGGACCCTCAGTCTATCTGCTACGACCTCCACGCTGGCAAGGAACGCAGGTGGCTTGCGTCGATGATCCAATGGAGGTCCACGGCATCACGGACCCAACGTCCGACGGCTGCCACCTCCACGCTTGAATGACCCGAGCTCCACTGTGATGTCTCCCTTCAAACCTCGCTTTCCTGAAACGTCATTGTTGCTAGCCTATCAAAAGATGGCACATACCCACACTGGGTGATCGGCCAAGACTCGGGTGGCTATTCATCTGAACGCAGTTAATAAAAAGGAAAAGCATGTGGGAGCGCAACACCGGTGAAACGTCAGCTCTCGGCTCCTCGTGCTCACCGCGCTCTTCGTTATTGTCGCTTCGCACACACCAATCGCACACGCGCAACGCTGGGCTGGCACGGGCAGCGCTCCGCTGTCCGACGCGCCACTGTCGACGCACCGCGTTCAAAAATCCTCCGAAGATTTCTTGTGCACCTCACGCTATTAAGAGTTTCCAAGCGCATTGAAGAAAACTGTGCGAAAGAGTGCTACTTATAGAGTACCTGTTTTTAAAAATGCGATAGAAGAGCCTGTTGTGGAGCAAGACATACCCCCAAAAAGGCTCTCTATCCGCTCGGTGTTTCCCCGAATCGCGCAAGCTTCTTGTGTAGCTTCAAATTTATGCTGCGCACGCTACATTATCTCGTGATGCTGTTCAAATGATAGCAAGGTTTCCAAATATCTCTCAAACAGCAGGTTAACGAACATCGTGCACTGTAGAAGAAGAAACACCGTGATTAAAGAAAAACTAAAGCTATTACAATTCCGAAAGCGAGGCCGACTACGATGCCGGAATAGGTGGCGCTGGAGGATGCGGAGCCATACCCAGAGTACCCACAGAGGGCTAATACAAATATCTCGGACTATGGATAAACGAAAGGCAGATATATACGGAAAAGCATGAAGAGCTTGTTATGGCAAAATGGCGAAGAGATGCCGGGATTACGAAAAATGGCGCATTATGGAGACACATCGAATATGAAGTTGTGAGAGGCATTTCAGAAGGAATAATGGTGCCGGTGCTTACTTTCGGGAACGCGGTTTTGTGCTTAAGCACAGAAGTTTAGCCGAGGTTAGCAAATCAGAGAGCTGTTGGAAGATTAGCACTAGGTGCCCACGGGAAAACCACAAACGAGGGAGTACAGAGGGATATGGGCTGGGCACCGTTCGAAACACGGGAAGCTCAGAGTAAAATAGTATAAGAACACCTGAGGAAATTGGACGATAACAGGTGGGCAGCTAGGGTATTAAAATACCTATAAAGAAAGAACGCGTTGACTCAAAATGGCGGAAAAGAACTAGAAAGCTAAGGAGTAAGACAGAGCATTAAACGACAGTTTAAAAACGCGCAAGGAAAAATTTTGATGAATTGAATGGAAACGAAACATAGTGTAGAACTATATCGAAACTGGAAACAGGAGGCAAGGAAGTAAGCGTTCTATGATAACTCATGAGCCAGTGCCCTACTCTCGAAGCTAGGTCAGGGTGTCTTAGAATGCGCAGCTACAAAAATAAATTTAACGAAGAGGACACATTCGCTGTGTATGATAAATCTCATCCCATGCTTGCCACATGCAACTTGTCATTTAAATGGTCACCGCCAGGTTATGGCTAATCCCCCTTGTGGGTATGTGCCAATGTGTGAGGTCAACAACAACTACAATGATAAATCTGAAAAAATGATAGAACACCTCATACTAAGATGTGATGGTATCCATCCCGATGTCGATGCAGGCACTGTCACTCTTCCTGAGGCCCTAGGATTTAGAGATAACAATAGCCATGTAAATCTGCGGTGGAAGTTAGCAAAAAGCGTTTGGAAGATTGGTGGCTCGAAAGCAGAGAGGTGACGCAAGGTTAAAGGTGTAGAAAAACTATTTAAAGAAAATGGCCAATCCAAATAACAGTTTACAACAAAGTTAAACAGAAATAAAGAATAAAAGTCGAGCACTGTGGCAACTGGCACCACGCCGTTTCAAAAGAGACGCTCCTATTTTCCATCCACTCAAGGCCCTCGTCGGGGCGCGCGAGCGCCCAACTGCAGGCACAAATAAAGTTTGCTCCAATCCAATCCAATCCTATCTTCCATCCAATCATTCAGCCAGAAGCGGGCCAGGATACCTTCTGCGGAGCTGTCTGCTGCAGTAAGTTGTGGTACTCTTGGATATTTGATTTAAATCACATTATCGCAATGCCTGCAAATATGAAGTTAAATTTGGATTTTCTCTCCTAAATAAACAGTGCGCAAATAATCGGGAGGGTAAAGTGGTGGAATTACTGCAAGCAAATTTTGTGGCGCATAAAATTGGTGCAGGACATGCTACCTCACTCTTTGCTCTGCGAAAGATCACTTACTGCGTTCCCTGTGCGACAAAAAAATCTTTGATTTCCGACGTGAAGCATATGTCTAAATGTGAAACCAAGCAATCAGTCCTAGCGTCCGCACACTGTCATAAAAAGGTGCGTTCTGATTATACACTCCTATGTACAAACCGCCATAACAGGTTAATTACGAGAACTTTGAGGTATGTAATAATAATACCAACGTTGGTACTAAAGGTTCCAACTTCTAAATCTCATCTGCCAACGCAACTTTCCACCGCACCCTGCTACGCTTGTTTTTTCTTCGTATTCAGTCCGTTACACTTAACGACCATCGGTTATCTTCCCTTTGAAGTACATGCCATGCCCACGCCCTTTCTTAATTTCAACTTTGATGTCATCAAGCGGCATTTGTTCCCTGGCCCGCTCTGTTTTCGCTCTCTTTTAACGTCACACTTTTAATTTTCATGTCTCATACATCTTGCCTATAACTGCCATCACACTTAATTATCATATTTGCTCATGTGGCATACGCTGGCACATATCTCCACATGCATATAGTATACCAGGTGTTTCCGAGAAGCCGGTTACTAATTTTTTAAAAATGATTTTGGTGGTAAAGATAACTTTTTTCGCCATATTATTACGAATGTTGGCGGATGACATCAAAAAGCGATTCGTGTAAATATTAAAGTGATTAACTAAATTCTTATAGTTAACCCCTTCACTACCCAATAACAATTCTATCTTTGTAGCAGGCAGATCGTAATAGCCACTTCAGTTTGTGGAGATCGCGATTATCCTCGCTACTGTTGTTCAGAATCAGGATGGTGCAGAATAATGGCGTCAAGTATTGAGGATGAATCACAACCGCACAAGAGGAAAGCTGGCAAGAAACCAGTCTTGCTCTGCGTATCGGTGTTGTAGGCTACGTGACGAAAGTTAGCACTACGTCCTAGTTGCGATGGTGCGCAGCCACGTATACTCACATTAATCTAACATGTGATTAAAGCATTCAGTCAGACCTTTCGTGGGCGGGTGGCAACAGTTACTGGTCCGATGAGCGCCGTTGGCCTGCTGCGGAAGGGAGGAAAAGAAATTGGACAGAAACATTCACTTAAGGTCTCTCTGCAGTTCATGCGGTGCTCCTGGGCGAAGTACGAAGTGGTGCTAGAGGAAGGCTGCAACATGCCGCGCCGTAGCAGCAGGGAGGGTGACGGTTACGGTGTACCATGTCAGGTTGTCGATAGCCACGGTGACTCAGCGGTTTCCTGAGGCAGTGTAGAGAGGCCGTGCGTAGAGGTGAATGACAACTCCGTCGAAGGCAAAGGCTGCGTTGGGCCGGTCGAAATGTGGTTATCGGGCTTGCGTAGTTGACAGTCGGCGCAGGAATAGACGAACTACCAAACGTAGGTGTACATACCGCTGCAATTACAGCGGATGCGAAGCCGGTGCAGGTGTTGAAGGCACCGGCCTGACCATATTGACGTTCACCATGATATGCAGCGGATTTTTCTGACCGTAGAATTCCTGGGGTCACAAGGAGGCATTTGCGGCCATCAGAAGGCAATTTCGGTGATACAAGAGGCAATCATGAATTGTGAAGGGAGCATCTTGATGGCGGGCTACACGCGCGTGACCTCAAAGACCAAATGGTTCGAAACAAAGCTCACAACAGAAGTGATCGATGGATCCTTGTATTGTTTGGTGGCCATATAGTTCAAAAACAAAGATGCGCAGTCTACGGAAGAGGGAGCTCATTCACTGGCCAGAGGTGAGCGAGACAATGCGTCGGCATCGTTATGCTCTCTGCCAGAGCGATAAGCCACGCGAATACCACACTCTGGAATGTCATTCGTGTCTTCAGGGAGGGCAGCCAAGAGAGGGAATGCTGCTCTATAATGACCTCGAATAGGCGGCCTGATACGTATGGCCAAAATTTCGCGATTGTTTAAACAATGGCATGCACTCTTTTCTTTAACTGAGTAGTACAACTACAGCTTGTCACAACGCGGCTCGTTTATGCAGAAATACACTCGAGAAACCCAAGTTTACGTTGAGAAAAAATACCGCAGATACTACGGCACCGGCATCTGCTGGGTTTAAGTTGGAGCATCGGGGTCAAAGTGGCGTAAAATTGGCGGGGTGGTAAGCAAACGGCGGAACGTGCTGAACGCATCGTGAAAGGCAGAATACAGGCTTGAAAAGTCACCTCTCCTGCGAAGTCTGATGAGAATCGAGGTAACGGGAGCGAAATTGCAGATTAACCGCCGGAAGCATAAGTGTAGACCGATGAAACTGCGAAGTTTTCTTATCTTTGAGTTTATCGCGAACTCAGCGACAGCAAGAAGCTTTCCTGGGGCGGGAACAACACCGTGTTTAGAAATGACCTCGCCTAAGTTGTGAACAAAAGGGCAAAAAAGCAACAATTCTTCATACTGAGTTGTAACCCGGCTGGATTAGAAAACTGAAAACATGTCCTAAGCGAAGAAGGCGCGTCTAAAAATCCGGGGACAAAATGAGGATGCTTTCCAAGTAACAAAAGCAGAGAGCGCGCAATGTGGTGTCGATCTTGCGCAACAGAATGTGAATAACATAGTCGAAGAGCATGACGTTGAATTCCTACAGCCAGTCAGCCATCGCAAAATGTCAGAAAAGAAAAAAGTAATTCAACCATGGGATGCCTTTAGAAAGTAAAGTGCACACAAACGCTAAGATGTTTAAAGAGCTACATACAGAGAAGGTCATTCTGACTTTAATTCGCGAAACATTTCACTCCTAAAATAATTGCCTTGAATGAAAAATTCGTTCCTGAAAAAATTACTGTCGAAGCAGGTACTCTAATTAAATGACACCTAATCTTTTTTCGTACTTTCCGCTCTTCTCACCACCAGTCGGGCAAGAAACTTCACAACAGGAGCTCAGTGTATTAGACAAAGGCTTTGCGTCGGTTTCCAGTTACTCTAATTCCAGAGACGCATAGCGCGAGCACAACACCATTACATAAAATTAAAACCTCATATTACAACAGATATGAGCGAGAAAGACAAGCTACCCGTGCTGCACTGTTGACGAAGAGTGCTATCAACTTCTAAGTACATAGTCCCAGGGATTTCAAATCTATAGTACACAAAACTTACCCATCTCTAGCAGGCTCCGACAGATCCTAAACTCATTTATTAATATTTAGATCGCAGGAAAAGCACTTCAGACACGTTAGAAAGAAGTGTAAGTGAATTTTTGGAAAATCCGGAAACCTTGCATCAACTCCCAGTTTTCGAGGCCCTAAGCTTTTATCGGCAGTTTAGTAACATTATTTGAGGCATTTCTGTAACCCGGCAAAGCTTTCTTCCTGCTCTCGTACTCTCTACTTGTATTCATAAATCGCTTGGAGACCGTACACATAATTCGCGCAGTGGTTCAGCGGCTAAGCAATACGTGACTGGCTTGGCAGGGGACTGCTTCAAACAGATCCACCAGTGAGGTTTGTGAGAATCAGGTTTTTCTTCCTGGGCAACCTTTAGGGATTTCTCTGGTGACCTTTTGCTCACGCCGCTGCCATCGACGTCGAAGGCGCCGTGTTTTCTCTGAGCGGACTCGTTAACGGTATTGCACTAGAACTCGCATTCTTATTTTCCCCTCAGCCAATATAGCGCTCAATTTAGTACCATATATAAACATTAGTGTCGTTTGCTTCTTGATTTCCCATTATTTCGGATCACTTCTACTTTACCTTCCACGAAGTAACTACCTACAATTGCGTAATATTTGATAACCGCAGCTTATTCTTAATTTTATCGCTGCTGACGCAGTTTTTATCAACTTTACGTCCCGCCCCTTAATAGGTTCAATGTAAGGGGGCGTAAACCAAGCTATAGAAAATAACACAGATATCGTATATATAGGAACAAAGGTCACAACTTCTTTTTTACTTTCAGCGGGTTTACCCGAACGGCGAATTTTAGTTAAATTTTCAAAAATTTGGAAAACTACGGTGTTGTGTAACACATTATGATGATATGATTGCCCTTAGGCGTCTATATGGCGCCCATACCTAACATATAACACACACGGGTGATGACTGCTATCAATGCGACTCTTGGATTACAGTCATATGTGCCCACAGATGGCACACGCGCCCATATATGTCGCATGTGGTTTTTCGTCCAATATGTGCCTCCTATATATGCGAATATGCTGGAGTGCAAAGCCATGTAGAAGAAAAAGTGTTCGTGGACTATTAAAGCGCTTTCGTACTATTTACGAAATAATAAATTGAAAGGGTAAAAATAACTCCCGTCATTTCTATTCAAAATACGGTATGCAGATTTGTAACAGAACAGGAAGTCTTTCAAACCATTTTCTGGCGTTTCTTTCCCTTTATTACATGAACAAACAATTCAGCCTCGCTCTGAATGATGTAATAGCTGTCGCGAACAAAATATTACGGGACGCGTGTTCTAGGGAGAAGCTGATGGCAGCTATGCCTCGCTAGACATTCACGTGCTATGGATACCAGGGGAGAAAGCATGCACGTCCCCTCATACCGTGACGAATATCACGTGACCAGATCACGTGCCTGCGCCGTCATAAAATTTTTTGATCAAAATCCTGTCCCGTTAAACTGATCGCAACAATACATGCCAGGGTAGCATTCCGCGAACCCGTCTCAAGATCTCCGGCGGTCATTCTCCTTAGACCGCACGCAAATTGAAATTTCGGGAAACATACTTACATGGCAAGAAACGGGAACTATGCAGGAGATTGATACTCCGCAGCATAAAACTGCCATGCCGATGCCCACTGCACTGTGAGCATAGGTTGCTAAGAAAGCAGCTGCTCTGCATGGTGATTCGTCATGCGGTTCTTCACGAGGCTAAAATGTGCTATAAACTAAAAAACCTGCACGAGTTTTTAAAGATCCTATGTTTACAGCGAGTAAAGGTTGTAGGTTATCGCGAGTTAGAAAATTATTTTAGCTGTCCGCTCAAGTGTCCGGGAAGAGCGGAGCATATGAACGCAAAAGTTGGCCAGGCAGGTATGAGTTTACATACAGTTGTACAAAAACCCGTACAGATGCACAAGAACAGCGAACAGGGAGGAAATCAGTTCGGTTTATAACCTCCTTAAACATCGAGAAGTAAGAGAACCAAACCCGCCAAAATCCTGCGTGAGAAAACCCAACAAAGCACCCCCGCGTCTATGTCCGATTGGCGGTAGCCAATAATAAAGATGTTAACGTAGTCAAGAATTAAACAGGCTCACCAGAAAAGGCAGGAGGCTGTTCTTCAAACGAAACAGCCTTAAACAGATTAACCGGTGTGTGCTTGGAGACCGACCCCGCAGCCCATCTGTGAAAAGCTGGCGGCTGGGGGACGTGAAGCATGCGTGACACGGATGTCGTGCACGGCGTCTCCGGGACACTCGCATGCAAATGCCTAATGAGAGCGCAGTGCTCAGGATAGCGCATCACCCTTGACGCTTTAGCAACCCCGTGTGTCGGCCAGCTTCCATGGCGCCACTTTTGGAGACGCTGTTGAGTAGCCGCAGGCGTTTGAGTGGGCGGCCGAATTCAGCCAGTGGAGCCCGTCGCAGGAGCTCCCGCAGCCAAGACTTGATTCGGGAACATGTAACGCCGATATCCAATGCTGAAATGCTTTTCGTCAGCAGGTTCGGGATCGTTTGCTAGCCTGGGCCTCCGGGATAACACACGGTGCCTCCTGGACGCTCGCGTACAAAGGCCTAATAAAACCATTGTCATGTTTGCTAAGCGGCTATCGCTGCAGACGCGGCAATGTTCGCACAAGTCTAAAAAATTTTGAAAGGTATTGGTAACGCCAATGCTTGTTTAAAGGTGAAATACCGCAATCATTATAATAGAACTTTTGTACAGCTGGTTGAGCTCTTAACCGCGCTCTGAAAGTCTGCAGCGCGCTCTTTGGAGAGTACGAACACTTGATTCCAATAAGTCTGCGATGGCCTCCCTAAGACAGCCGGCGATGGCGATAGGCTCCTCTTTGACAGCGGACGCAGCGCTCCTCCGAGCATAGAAGTAACCATGGAGTATTTACCCTCAGGAGTATTTGCCCATGGGCCGGACATACGTAACTCATTACTGCTAACGGGCTCCGCTGTTTTTACATCATCTTCGAAGCCGGTTCTCAAGCCCACATGGAATACCTCTTGAATTCTTTAAATTCTTCGTTCGCAATATCGTAGCCCTCAGCTTCAGAGAAAAGTGCGAGAACAATCGCCGTGGAGCCATTCTCTCTATTTACAACATCTCCTACTCTGAAACTGCAACGGACTGCCTTCTGGTGGATTTTCTTCAGAACACCATTTATTTCAGTACTGCTGAGAGGGATCGCGCCATCCCTTTACCGAACCTTGACGACCACTCTGTCTGCTACCAGAAACCTAATTGTCAGCTGTTTGGACCAAGGAGGTGAATATGCACTAGGAATATTCACTTGCGAATATTCATATGCCCTTGGGAATATTCATCACAAATACCCGGACGAGATCCCTAAGGAAATTCCAGTACTTGGTGGCCCAGAACAACGCAACCTCTTTGCACGGCATCTAGGCCAGACCCGATCTACTGCCATCACCTTCGCAGGAACCAAGATTTAGCTCCAATTTTTTTTATGCTGACACTGCTGTAACAAGCACATCCTCCAGAACAAGCTATAAGCGTGTCTAAAGAGCAGGAAACGGTACAGCGAGAGGACTTTTCCCCGTCCTCCAAGCTCTTCAAGTGTCCTCACTGCAGAGCTTTTGAGCCTGCCCAGGACAACGTGCGCACCCCCTCCTGTGTATTGTATTCTGGCCCGCTCTTCACTGTTAAAGAGCGTGCTCTAACAGGACGTACACAGGAAAGAAGCGCTTCTTTCCTCTGTCTCCAAGTTTCCTGTGTACGTCCTGTTAGCGCATGCTGTTTAATAGAGATGTACCAACTAGCCCGTCAGAAAGTCCTGCTACTGCTCTCCGCTGGTACCCTCGTACAGATATCGGCTGCACAAACTGCCTTCTGTTGACCAGCAAAGCCGTCTCTATGCTTCGAACACGGACAACCCCCTCCCCCCATCATTCGCAGGCACAATCCTAGTCCCATCGATAAAAAGGGGTAGAGTAGTTCGGCCAATGGCGATTTCCGGCGCTCTTTCTCTTCGTACCAGGGATCTAGCCGGAGCCGCTGACTGTGGTTCTAACCAGGTACTTCAGGTCATCTCTTCGACGAGCTTCCTATCCGGAAACAAACAGGTGAGCTCAGCCGTAAATGCTAAAAGTCACAAACTAACAGAAATATGTTATTAAAAAGCGTACACGCCCCACACCCACTCAACCACCTCAAGCAACTCCTACCCAACCAGCCTAACCTCCTCATGCTGCCTCTCTCCAGGCGCCCACATTCACTACCCAACATTCCCAAGATGATACCACACCTCCCCCAACCCTCCACACAAACTGTATAAGCAGAAAGCTATCTCCTGCTTCGAGCGGATACCTTTGCAGACATCCACGAATTTGAAACTTACTTAGAGGCCAAATTAGAGGATAAAGTTTTGTGAAGCTCAATGGAGAATTTGTTGAAATCTATTGATTGCAAAGCAAACGCAAAATCCAGCAACAAATGCAGCAGCGAGAACGGCAGATGCCACAAATACAACGAATCCAACGCGCTTGAAGGCTTTTGAAATAGAGTTATACGGTATAACGACCGTCCACTCAGCTATTCTGGTTAACTCATATGATTCCTTGTCTGCCGCTCCAACTCCTTTCCTTGCTCTCCGAACATAAAATCGTGGACCCCGCCAGCAACACAACGTACAGCAATGGCTCTACACGGGATCTACCGCGAGCGAGGCAACCTGCAGCTTTAGGTCTAAAATGTGGCCCCCCGTCTCCGTATGTATCGTTCACTGGAAACCCGTAGCCCAGGGAAATTACCGGGCTATAAATTACACCCCCCCCCCTCCCACCGAATACGTCACCTTTCCCTCTTCCGCTCTGCTCATCTAACGCAGCTTTCCTGCCGTCTAACACTCCTCAGGTGACGTTCAAGTACAGTGCGTTTAGCTCGACCTCTTCCACTAGAAGACGGAGGATCACAACGTCTTTATAAGCATCGACCTCTTCCACTAGAAGACGGAGGATCACAACGTCTTTATAAGCAACCTCTACAGGCCAAGATTTCTCTATGACGTTAGCGAGGTGCGGTGACGCTGCTGTCGCCTGATTTCACAACTGGGGTGAAAAGTAGGGTTACAACCAATAGGAATACATGTTTTCGAACGTTTTGATATTGTCACAATGTTGCTCACAAGCCAGGGGCACGACAGCTTGGCAGCACGTCCTTCAGGAGGAGATACGGCTAACTTCAACGTCCTTCAACCAAGCGCCACCAGCCTCAACGTCTTTTTCCCTGAGCGCTTCCTGGCATTCCTCCCCGCTTGAAAAAGAACGCGAGCACACAAACACACATAAGCACACAAGAAGGGTTTGATGAAGCGGGGGGAGGAGGGGGGGGGGGCAACACGCAAAATACGGCTTCATGCGTAAAACATGGGCGATCTCTGGACGGGGTGGGCGACGTCGACTCTGCTATTTAGGTGCGTCATCCAGAAGTACCTCGTAATTAACGTCGCTGACGCGCCGCAGGACTTTATAAACACCGAAATAGCGACAAATAAGTTTTGCGGACAAGACTCGCCGTCGAACAGGTATCCATACCGAAACCTGGCCACCGGGATTGTAGAAGACTTGTCTGTGCCGGAAGTTTTATCAGCCCGAGTCTTTATCTTGTTGCTATGCGATGTGAATCCGTGCTAGTTCGTGCTCGCCTTCTTGGGAAACTGCTCAGCGTCAGCAGAGTATTGGTCACTGGTTGCGAAAGGGGGCATTGCGTTGAGCATCTGCCGAAGCTCCCTGCCTTAAAGGAGGCGGAAGGCTGCGAAACGGGCCATCTGTTGAATTGCTGTATTATAGGCAATTGTCGCTTACAGTAGGATCATGTCCCAAGTCCTGTGTTGGACATCGACGCAAATCGCCAGTAATGTGCGCCATGGTCTTATTATGCCGCTCTGTCAGGCCGTTTGCCTGCGTGTGGTAAGCAGCAGTTTTACGATAAGTCGTAGAGGTGAGTCTAAAAATTTTGGCCATCATCTCGGAAGTAAAGACAGTCTCTCTGTCGGTAATAACGTAGGTTCGGGTGTCGTGCGGAAGTACATTATGAATCTTAAGAAATCCTAACCTCAGACGCTGTGCCACGAGGTAAGACTTTGGCCTCGGCGTATCGAGTGAGGTAGTCAGTGGAAATGATGATTCACCGGTTGCCACCCGATCACAATGGAAAAGGGCCGAGAACGTCCACGCCGACCTGATGGAGCGGGGCACGTGGTGGTGCAATAGGTTGAAGGAGCCCCGGAGGCTTGGACCTTACAACGCTGACATTGTCGACAGCTCTGGAATTAGCGTTTACCAGCGGCACGTTTGCGCCAGTAGAACAGCTGGCGCATTCTGGAAAACCTGCGATAGTATCATAAATCGCAAGAGGTTCGTTCGTCGTGGCACGCAGAAAGGATTACCTCTCGAAGAGTTGTGGGGATGACGAGGAGGTAAGCTCGCGAGCTGGAACCGGGGTTCTTCTCATAAAGCACACCTCGTTTCTGGGAAAACGACGACAGATGTCAATAAAATAACTAGGAATGGTGGCTGGATGACCTTCTAAATAATCAATGACGGGTCGCAACACTAGATTGGCGCGCTGCTGGGTTAAGAAATAAGAAGAATGGATGGAACCAAGGAAAGTTTGTTGTCGTCTGTGTCGGGGGTTGCGAGTTCAGAAGCGTGAATTGTTGGGCTAGTTGGCACATGTTGACGTGAAAAAACCAGCGAGAAAAGACGCAAGACTAGAGGAAGACGCACACAGACTGTCGCCGGATTTTCAACTGAATTTATTAAGGTTCCACCACATATTTATAGCCACTATTTGCGCAGGCGCACATATATGCCACATTCAACAAAGTCCGGACGTCATTACTAGCCAGATAAAAAATTCCATTCTTTGTCAGTGAGAATAACAGATCGGTCGCTGATAAAAACACGCTCGTTCTGTTTTTTTATTAAAAACGCTTCTAACAGCTCGCGCTCGTGCCTGGATTTCCAGCGGCCGATAAGGGTAGCATTGTTCAGCAAAGCTGAGCAATTTTGGCACTCCTTGACATGTATGGCCAGGTTTCTCCCTATACCTAAGCGCAGCGTTCTGCCATGTTCCCTGAGTCGCTCGTTCAAACATTGCCTCGTCTGCCCAATGTAAAGTTTCCAACAAGAATTTCGAAAGGCGCACGAGAGAGCATGTCGGCGTCTTCATGCTTATGTTCGGACTTATAGACGATGGTGAGGTCAAACTCGTGCAGGCAAAGACACCATCGCGTCAGGCGTCCAGACGGGTCCGCGATATTTTCGATAAAACACCGATAGTAACTGCAGAGCCGTGAAAAGCTGCAAACAGCTTTCTTGGAGTTGGAAATGCCGCAACCACTGCAAGCCTTTCGGGGTAAGGCTAACGGCATGGCCGAGAAATTTCGCATCGTGGTACCCGAAGACGCATTTTTGGGGATTCAATGTCAGGTTAGCTGAACGAAGGGCTTCGAGGACCATCCACAGAGGTTCAAGATGTTGACTAAACGAGTTGTCGAAAACTACCATATTGTCGAGATATACTAGGCAACACTGCCATTTAAGACCAGCGAGGACAGTGTCCATCTTCTGCTTAAATCTACAGGCGCAGAACAAAGACCGAAAGGTAGGACTTTAAATTCGTAAAGCCCATCGGGAGTGACATATGTCGTGCTCTCATGGTCCCCTTCATCATCCTGAATTTGCCAGTGGCCACTTTTTAGGTGGATGGACGAAAAATACCGAGCGCGCCGAAGGCGGTCCACAGAGTTGTCAATACATGGCAATGGGTAAACATCCGTCTTCATGACTGCGTTCAGCTTCCGGTAATCGACGCAAAAAGGCAGCGTGCCGTTTTTCTTTTTAACGAGGACGACCGGCGAGGACCAGGAGCTGTTGGAAGGCTGGATAACGCCATCTTCGAGCATCTCCTTAACATGCCACTTAATCACTTCGCGCTCTGTAGATGACACGCGATGGGGATGTTGACATATTGGGTGTACATCATCGACTGTCACGATGTGGTGCTGGGTTATGGTAGTTTGACGCACTTTCGTCAAGCAAGCGAAACACTCTCTGAATTTGAGCAAAGTGCGCCCAGCTGTCCCCGTTGGCTGACTGAGAGTGCGGAGTTGACGTCGAGATCTCGCCGGACATGGAAGGCTGCACTGGGTCTCAGGAGAAGCACTCGGAAACACCGAAGATGTGTTCGCAAATGCTACAAAAGTGCTGCAAAAAATTGCTGATGCTCGTGCATTAGGGTGGTAGCAAGCACTTGTGATTGGCCATTGTGAAGATAGATTAGACTGCGGGCCACTCACACGCCTTGCGTCAGCAGTAATGAAAGGTTGGTTTCGGCGAAGACGTCACCGTCTTGAAGCGATTCAAACTCGACAATCATGCAGACGCTGGTTCGAGGCGGCAGATGTGACAGTGTCCGTAGAAACTCGAAGCGTCTGGCATGGCCACGGTGCATTGCGGAGGATGACAGCAATCTCAGTTGAAAGCGTGATCGTGTTATTACGTAGGTCAATAATCGCCCCATATTCAAACCAAACATCGACGCCTAAGATAAGGTCCCGCGAATAGTTTTTCAAAACAAGACATCTGACCACAAATGTGGACCCCCCAGATTTAAATTCGGGCGGTGCACATGCCAAGAGGTGCAGTCAGTTGACCGCCCGCCGTGCGAATGTCTGTGCCAGCCCATGCCGGGAGACCGTTTTTGACTACGACCCCAACGGCTTTTCGACCGAACGAGCTTTATACGTTCTCTCGTAATTGGTAGCGCTGTGACCGCTGGAGCCAGGAGCTCCCCAGGGTACTCCCTCTGGAGCCGTCTGCTACAGTGAGTCGTGATACTCTTTCATGTTGGAATGAAATCACAAAATCGCAACGCCTATAAATATGAAATTAAATTTGGAATTTCTCTTCGAACGACGTACCGCGCAAGGAAATGTGAGTTAAAATGGTGAAATTGCTGGAAGCAAATTTTGTCGCGCACAAATTGGGGGAGGACATGCTACTTTGCTCTCTATTCTGCGAAATATTTGTCACTGCTTTCGCTATATCAAAATAAAATCTTTGATTTCCGACGTGTTAACATGAATTTATGAGAAACCTAGAAATAGGTCCAAGCCCCCGCCCCTCTCATAAAAAGCTGAGCTCTCATTATACACTCCTCTCTACAAACCGCCCTACAGGTTTAAGCACTAGAATTAGGGGTCTGGATTGATTGTATTCTAGACATGCGAAATCTACCGCCAGCCAGCTCGACGTTTAGTGTTTTGATTACAGCTTGGGAGGCAATGTTGCCTTCACATGAGCCTCGCGCTTACTCGAGAAAATCTCTATACATTAGCAAAATTATTGAGCTTGAGAGGCAGGAAGGCTATGCTTTGTAAAGATTTCCTTTCATGAATTTTTTTAAAGGTGTCAACAAATGTTTCCTCTCAAATGTAAGCAAACGAGTTACTGGTGAAGCAGCCCGTCAATTCAATATCAGCATCTAGTTCTTTCAGACATTATCAGATCCTTCTGAGAAGCCGCTAGCAGTGGAGCTAGATATAATCGACATATTTGAGTGAAATTTCTGATGTAATAACTTACAAAAGAAAGCATTCTGCACAAAATTAAATTCTGCGCTTCAATCTTCCTGTCAACGACACACGAAGCTTTGTCTGAAACTGTGAGCTGCATTCCAAGCAGCTCGCCGATATATGCTCCTCGATGCTTCTTTAAGGGAAATGGAACCGTTTAAACGTACATGAGTGCTGTAGTGTTTTTTTTTATTTCCTTGTGAAGGAAACCTCAAAGACTTCAGCTAAAAACGTCTACGTTTGAATTGTTGCATTAAAAGCATGGTCATAGCGCGTGCAAACATACTGTTAACAAGTGTGCTCCATGGAATGGAAAGTTCCCATCGCTACTGAAGGAAGCAGGGCGACGATATTAAACATTCACGCTTACATGAAGAATCGTCTCTGAAGCGCTGGTGCTGTAACTGCGGCAAGAAATACTTTATCGTGCCCGCCAGGAAGCAATTTGTTTTAAGTATTAGGGGTGATTAAAATATTCTGAAGATGAAAATATGTGCCCTTGTGTCTTGTTCCACACGCGTTCTGCAAAAGCAACTGAACACATTATTGGTATTTTAAATGGTTTAAAGCTTTGTGATAAGTGCCTATGCAAGTGATCACCGTGAAAATGTGCACACGTTCTGCATTCCGCGTTTTCACTATATTTAGCATTTTACCCTCTAATATCTTAATTTCGTCCGACCACGCATAATTTTATGGTACACCTTATTGACGCGCTATGATGTGCTCGAGACGTCGACACTTCACTCAGAGCCGCTTTTTTCTTTTGCCTTCAACTTATGAACATGCGCACTTATTTCAGAGAGCTCCGCGTACATATGCATATTTTCGCGTCATAGATGAAGTTGATGGAGACGACGATGTGTAATTCGCATCGCGAGAGTGTGTTGCTGTTTAACACAAGGCGTGTTCGGCGGCGGCGATAGCTAATTGCCCTCGTGCAGTGGTCAGCGAATCTGATAACTCCGCACCGTGACAGATTCGGCACCCAGTCCGGGGTATATTTCCTTTCTGCACTCTCAATGGCAGGTACGGATCAAGAATCTTCTTGGGTCTGACCCTGTGAAGCAATGTTTTCGCACTGTGAAAGGTCACTACACTAGACACACGACGCAGCTAGAAGGCTAACGACCAGGAGTTACTCTCAAAGTTTGCAAGCTAGGGGACTAGAGAGACGATGCATCGTTCGAATAAGCAGAGGAATTATGCGTTTTGACACAGAACTTTACCTTACACGCCCCTGCGAATCGGAAGACGACACACTGTAAGCACCGTCGGAGAGTCTTTTACGGCACTTATTAGGCTTTCTTAGAAATGAAGCACTGTGGTAACACACACTGGAAAACGTGTCCGGAAAGCGTCAAATTACCCTTTCGTTTCACAAATGTAAAAAAATCTTAAAATTTCAAATCATCCCTTTTTTTTTGTTCAGAATTCCCTACTGTCAAATTTTCCGCTGCCAATGTTTGCTGCGATAAAATGCAATATTACATCATGCATCCTTCAAAAACTTCACGCATTATTAGTAATTTCATCTTACTTATTATCTCAATAGAACGACTACATGGTCTTAACTGTGACAAATTCAACCAAGGCTCTGCGTTTACTGCACAGGCCACAAAACAACTTTACCAGGCAAACGTGCCTAAATGAATGCTGCGTTGCGCTTTGGGCATACACTATGTTTTTTGAATATTGTGCGGCAGCATTTTCGGGAGTTGCGGTTCTTTGTGCAAAATTTATGATATGCGTGGCGTCTTGTTTCACCGGAGATTAAATCTATTTTTTTGTCTCAATGCGCGCGACGTTGTATTTTTGATGTGAGGGGTATCACGCCTGTTCACAATCAATCTGTATTTACTGAAACAAAAAATACAGGGCAACCAGACATTTGATATTACTACCAACGAAAGTAGTTTAATTCGCAATCGATGATTAATTGTATGCTGTAAATCTAATGAATGCTTCGGCCCTAACCCTAGGCATCAAACTAGCGACAGAATTTTTCTGAGGGGTAGAGTATTTATGAGGCCGGTAGTGGCTGGTGAGCGGCGCTTCTGGGGAGCTGGGGTAGGATGAGGAGGTAAATCAAGGTTGCCAGTGGATGGGTGGGTAGCCCCGTACCTAGGGAGCAGAGGTGGGGAAGTGGTTTGTGCTTGTTAAGTCCAGTAGAGTTACCCGTTGAGTCGTCTAATTCTATTTGGCCGTCGGTTTTTCTTCACGCTCTTGTGTGTCATTTAATTGGGTGGAGGTATTGTGGACAGCTAGGGTAGGTGGATTGGTTGGATGTTAGTGGCTGGAGTGTAGAGTTGATGTTGCTTAGATATTGAGAGGTGTTGATGAATGGTACTTGTGGAACGTGAGCGTTCGATCATGAGGGCTGGGGAGGTGGTTGGAGTGTGGCGGTTGCCGGATGGAAGGTGGCAGGGCCAGTTATTTACCTAAAGGGAAGTGGCTGTCGGTAGTCCTGCCGACTGATGACTTGCCTCTCTGAGATTACAGACAGATGAGGTCATTATTTCACTGTGACTGTACTACTCCTTTTTTAGTAAAAGGACTTCTAGCTTCTGCTCGGCAGTTTGGGAAAGAATTTTTTTCATGAAAGAAATTAATTATAGTCTCCTGTTAAGCCATTCTACGTGTATTCGCAGCATCATTTTTAGGCCAATTCTGAAAAAAAAAATATTTGTTTTTGGACGCTCACTGTCGATCTTTTTAATTCTGTTGTTTGAGGCTGTTTTCGCAACTTTTCTGTGAAATTCCAGGAAGACTTTCGAGCTACCTTTTCGTTACAAGACATATCTGTCGAACTGCGAGCGGGAGCTCGAAATAGAGGCCTTCTTTGTAATTCGTCGTTCCTTCCACGCGCAAGTTCACATTACTCCAGATATGTCTTTTGAAAGATTATTTGTCGGAACTAAGAGGTGGTGATGGTGAAAAGCATTTATTCATCCATATGTATAAAGAGGTGCTCGTGGAAAGGCCCTCAGTGGGTCTCGCCCCTTACAAGGCAGAGTCTTCATTCCGCGACCCAGTTGGTCCTGAATGCTGCGCACGCCCGTTGAACCAAGGCCTGTTGGGTTGATTTTTCCTGCATGCCAAACCATGTGAAAGGTGTCGGCCACCTCCCCACAAAATAAGCAGTAGTCAAAACAAGAGTCAAAGTGCTTTAAGACCGCCGGACACAGCAGGATGTTCGTAAAGAGCTTAAGGATAGCTCGCTCGCCAGCTTTACGCCGCCCCTTCATAGGAACCGGGTAGCGCTGGTGTTCGGCACGATAATGCTTAGTAACGTCTTTAAAAGAACGTAGAGGGTTGTGATCTCAGTTAAGGGCCTCCAAAGGAAGGCCTGGTGCCCGGAAACTGAGTGCGCGGGCTGCCTCACGGACGGCTACGTAACATGGAAAGCCTTGGTTGGCCGGGGACCCTTGTGATTGAGCGATGAGCTGAATCACAGTCGAAAGTACTGTTGTGAAGAATTTGGTGCGCAAGTGGAGCAATCCAACCAAACTCAAAGTTACGACAGGCTCTGCGAGATGAATGTAGAGTCGGGATGAGAGGCTGTGAGGGCGATTGCTACCTCATCTACATGAGTTGAGCTGGTCGCTATGAACGGTCGGCCATCCACCTGTATTTCCACGTGTATGACAGCAGCCGTGTTCTATTCCCCCCTGGAGTGCCAGGCGCCTGCAATGTCGATGTAGAAGACGTGTTTCTTTGAGCCATAGTGGCAGTGCTGGGCACCCGCCCACGCCTGGCGCCCGCCATTATGGTCCTCCTTGTTCATCTTAGTCGCAAGGGGTCGAACGTAAAGGGCGCGTCTCCACAGTCCGGGCACTCGAACCTGTTCTATTGTATGGTGGACATGCTTGATATGCAACCGGTCCAAGGGTCGGCGACGGGACACTTTCTGAACGACACGCGTGTATTGGTTAACGAGATGCGCCTCGCGAAGTTTCCGATAGCTGTCCACCACCCGCAACGCTAAAAGTCGCGCGTTGAAATTGGAGATCGGGATGTTTATCGATCTCAAAAATATTGTGCAGTACAAGCTCCAAGAAATCTTCGTCACGTTTCCGTAAGCGTGGGTAAGGAGTCAAGTACAGTACTCGACAGGTTACGAAGACATGAGCGAGCCACACCGCATGCAAACCTCCTCCCTTGTTGGAAACCGGCGAACCATGCGGTTCACATGGTGGCCGACTTTGCGGAGTTTGGAAAGGGTCGTGTCTGCCTTGCGATGCTGATTAATGAAAATACCGAGCATTCGCCTGTCCTGTGCTGCACGACTGGGGCGGCTTACGAGATAGAGAGCTGAATGGAGATTTTGCATTTCGGAGAATGTCCAATATGCACAAACTCAGACTTGGACGGCTAGCACTAGAGGCCGCAGTACGTAGCATAATGGTCTACAGTGCTCGCCGCTGGTTGAAGGCATTCCTAAACCTCCCCTATATTTCCCATAGTAGCTCAGATGGTGATGTCATCGGCGTACAATGCATGCTGAACACCACCGACACCCGCCATCTGTACCGGGAGCTGCATTATGGCAACATGAAAAAGTAGCGGGACAACACAGCACCTTGTGGTGTGCGCGCACTGTGGCCGATAGCCAACACTGTGATTACAGAAGCACTACAACTACTACGACACAAACGGCTTTTCGACCGAACGTGCTGTATACGTTCTCTCGTAATAGTTACTGCTGGCGGCCGCTGTAGCCAGTAGCGGCCCGGGGTACCTTCTCCAGAGCCGTCTGCTACAGTGACTCGTGGTAATCTTTCATATTTGATTCAAATCACAACTACGCAATGCCTATAAATATGAAATTAAACTTGAAATTTCTCTTTGAACGACGTACCGCGCAAAGAATTGTGAGATAAAGTGGTACAATTACTGGAAACAAATTTTGTCGCGCACAAAATTGGTAGAGGACATGCCACTTTGCTCCCTATTCTGCGAAAGATTATACTCACTGCGATCGCTATACCAAAATAAGATCTTCATGTATTCATTTGAAACCCAGAAATCAGTCCTAGCTTCGTCACTCTCAACAAAAGCTAAGTTCTGATTATGCACTCCTCTGTACAAACCGCCATACAACTTTAAGCAGTAGAATTAGGGGTCTCGAATAATTTTGTTCTACACATGCGAAACGTGCCACCACCCAGCTCGACGTTGAGCGCTTTGATTACCTCTTGGGAGGGAATGTGGCCTTCACATGACCCTCGTGCTTACTTGTGAAAATCTCCATACGCTACCAAAATTATTGAAGTTGAGAGGAAGGAATGCTATGCTTTGAAAAGATACCGGTTGATGAATTCTTTTTAAAGCTTTGAATAAATTTTTCCTCTCAAATGTAAGCAAACTAGTTGAAGCAGCCCGTCAGTTCGATATCAGCATCTAGTTCCTTCCGACATTAACAGATCCTTCTGCGAAGCCGCTAGACAGAGGAGGTAGATATAATCGACACATATTTGAGCGAAATTTCTGATGTAAGAACTTACAAAAAAAAGCATTCTGCACAACAATAAAATCTGCGCTTCAATATTCCTGTCAACGACAGACGAAGCTTGGTCAGAAACTGTCAGCTGCATTCCGAGCAGATCGCTGATATATACTCCTCGTTGCTTCTTTAAGGGCAATGGAACCGTTGAAACGTACATGTCTGCTGTAGTCTTTTTTTATTTTCTTGCACTTCAGATAAAAATGCCTACGTTTGAATTGCGCATTAATACCGCGGTCATAGTGCGTGCAAATATATTGTTAACAGAAGTGCTCCATGGAGTGGAAAGTTTCCATCGTTACTGAAGGAAACGGGGCGACGACATTAAGTATTATTCACCCTTACATGAAGAAGCAGCGTGTCTGAACCGCTGGTTCTGGAACTACGACAAGAAATACTTTATCGGAAGCAATTCGTTTCAAGTATTCAAAGTGAATAAAATATTTTGAAGAGAAAAGTAGGCGCTATTTTGTATGGTTCCACAGGCGTTCTGCTATATCCACTGGACCCATAATTGGTATTATAAATTTTTAAAGCTTTGCGATAAGTGCCTATGCAAGTGATCACTGAAAGAAGCTGCACACACTCTTCATTAGACCCTTTCACCATCTCTAGCTTTTTACCGTCTAATGTCTTAATATCTGCGGTCCAGACACTATTGATGCGCTTTGATGTGCTGGAGATGTCGGCACTTCACACAGTGCCGCTTTTTCCTTTTGACTTGAACTTATAAACATAGCGCACTCATTTCACAATTCTCCGCGTGACCTGTGCATCTTTACGCGCCGTAGAGGGAAGTTGATGGAGACAACGATGAGTAATTTGCATCGCGAGAGTGTGTTGCAGTTAATCACGAGGCGTGTTCGGCTGCGGCGACAACATAGTGCCCTCGCGCAGTGGCGAGCGAAGCTGATAACTCCGCACCGCGACCCAGTCTCGGGTATATTTTCTTTCTGCACTCTCAATGGCAGGTACGCTGCAAGAATCTTCGTTGGGGCTGACCATGTGATGCAATTTTTCCTCACTGTGAAAGGTCACTACACTAGACTTGCACGCCGAAGCTAGGAGGCTGGCGACCATGACTTACTATCAAAGTTTGCAAGCTATGGGACTGGAGAGACAATGCATCGTTATAATAAGCAGAGCGAGTGTGCCTTTTGAAACAGAACTTCTCTACATTACACGCCCCTGCGATTCGGAAGACGACACATCGTAGCCACTGTCGCTTGCTAGTGTAGCGGTGTTCACCCGCATCGCTTGCCTAGGGCACTTGCTTGGTGCAGAAGGCTGTTGTCGCTGCATACCACGGCATTAGAAACCATACGTAAGCGTAAGAAAAAGTGTTGCAATATGCTTACCATTTCATTCCTCGCTCTCTTGCTTAACCTATCACAGACCAGCAATATACATCACCTACCGTTTACTATTTAGGCTTTAACTTCGGTTTTTGTCTCACAGTTCTTACACTTGATTTCGTTACTTTCTTTACTGTCGATATCATTTCATTCTGTGTGCACAACAATAACTCTTTCAGTTGCAATCGACCATGATTTAAATGTTAAGTGACGTTTTGCCGTACAGTAACTGCATATATCTAAAGATGATATTTATCTTCAAGGGTATAATTCCACCGCCCTCTGTAAAAGGAACTGCAAACTGAAAAATACCAAAACGGTTGGCTAATTTTTCAAGAAGAAAACTTGCAAACACAAACTCTAGTTATATCAGTAATATGTTCCGCAAAAAAGCATGTTTTAGCTCGTTCCCTTTGTACAAACAAATTCTTGGCGACTAAAAGAGGGTAGAAATTTCAGCCCCATAGCTGGTTACTTGAACTAGCCCAGCTTTATTATTAGTGTTGGATGAGGCACTAAGCATTTAGCTACCGAAGTGATTCCAACCATCTTTGAGGGTTTGTGACTGGCCCCGCAGGCAAGGCTTTAAGGGTTAACGTTGAAGTGACGCACAAACGATAGAAAGATGCAAAAGACCCCAATGAACATGGATGGTTGAATAAATACAAAGAGACGCACTTCTTTTTCGCCCTGTTTTGCCTCTTCCAAATGAACAAACTAGCTAAAACCGCCACTCTTCATTAGCTTCAACACTCTGGCGCCAAAATTGAGGTTCGCCTATTTATTGAATCAAGTGGTTACGCAATAACGGGAATATTCATCTAGAGATTAACACCGTTTTCTCATCTTCTTCGTATTGCACTACAAGCCACCACCAGCTGTGTTTTCTACGTATTCGTCGCCCTTTTCTGTGAACATAGGCCAACCTGGCGACCGTACGTCATCGGAGTTGAATGAACTCCCGTGAAAGAAGGGCGTGGCAGAAGAATGCCACATTTGGATTTTATAATGCGAGTTCGCACTAAATAATATTTTATTTCTGATTATTGACTGCATGAATATTTGTTTCTGATGTAAAAAAAACTGCTGTGCTGTTCTTGCTATGCGCATTGGGCGCGTTGCTGCTATAATCGTGGGCGCATGATGAGAAAGGGAGTTAGCACTTCGGTTCAGAGTGAGTGGCACAATAAGAAGAAAAGTAAACAAATTCGAAGTACTTGTACTTCGTCCTTTCGCTTCTCCGAGAAACTATCGAAGAGCGAACATCCCGTTTGGAATGCTATCTTTTAGGATTTTATACTACACAAAAACGATGCTATTGAACATGATTGTTTTACAAAATACTGAGTAGAAGTCATTCAAAATGTATCACCTAGAATGTTAGTGTCTCTTAATAGAAAACTCCTTTTTGTTCAAACGCCATTGATTCTATAAAATTATGCGATTAGAATTTGGAAGCCACGCCATTCAACTTTAGAAAGGCCCCCTAGCTTAGAGTGAATAATTATATCAGTTGTTGATTTGAAGTTGTGGTTATTTTTCATGATATGATAAAATTGGATGAAGATAATTGTATTGTGGTGAAATGTTGAATATTCCAAAAAGTAAAGTTCATTGCAACGCCTCTTAAACAATCGTGCTGAAGATGCACTCAAATAAAAGTGGCGGCTGCCTTCTGCGAATTTGAAGCTTCAGCGGTCGGCGCTATAACCCGGGAACACATAGGAGGAAACGAGGAGAGAAGGCGCAAAAATTCAACAGATTAATTCTTGAACAGCCTCTTTTTAAGCAAGCCGCCAGTTGTCCTATATCCATCATCCAATGAACAATTTTTTCTTAAACACCACATGTTCACGCAATAAAAATTTTATGGGAACAGCATTCGTTGCACTTTCGTCAATCACTGCTTTCGCTGGTTTTAAGCAGAATATTTAAACAAAAAATTATCAAACAAATAGAGCACTTATCCCCCGGTTAAATTTTTAACCGGAATACTATGGCACCCAAGCATGACAGAGATTTATAGCCGAAAAACGGTTTACATGCTTTGATTAACATTCCTTCCCAACATTTTAAACTTCGCTCACAAGTGTACGCGAACACCTAAACTTTGTTAGCAGTTGTTAGCATTATTGCACGTGATTATTATAATCGTTCTATTACTGGGCTAGTGTTTTACGTTTTCCCGATTGAATTCTGTACAGCTCTCTTATACGCCTGCAACCTCGAAGAGATATTTGCACCGATCACGAATTTCGGAGAGAGATTGTAGAGGAAGGAAAAGGAGGTTAACATGTAAAAGGTTTCCGTTGGCTGCCCTGCACAGGGTTGAGAGGGATGAGAGGGCTTAAACAATAAGAAGTTGAGCAATGTGGTCAGTATCGATTGAGACAAATGATGACAAAAGCACAGAAAGTCACAGGTCGCCGCAGCTGTAGCCTGCACATTTTGAGGGCGGCTGAACGCTTCGACTTGAGCAGAAAATATCAACAGTCCTTCATCAATAATGGGAGTCAGACAGGCGGCGCATACATTCCATCGTGTAGAAAGGCTGCTTGCCGTTGCAGCTGATAATGTTGATGACAACATAAGCATCGGACATCTAGGAAGGATGAGGCTGTAGGATGTATTGTGCCAGCTATTGGAGAGCTGCAAGCACTAGATTGAAGAAATCCAGCATCTGCAGTGTATTCTGTGCAGCTGGCAATCTAACGAGGTTTGTCAACAAAACGTTTTCGCTGATGCTGAAGCCTAATCAGGTTAGAGTAACGTCATGTATGCTTAAAACTTTGGTAATGTAGACCACCAGAGCAGTTCACTTACTATACACGTATTTATGACAGCATTTCTTCATTATTTAAACAGCACGAAGACAGAAGAGCGCAAGCAAAAACAGCACGACGACAAAATAGCACTTCGGGGTATAGTGCAGCGCTGCTGTAGATGTGATACTATCACAGCCATAACAGAAAATTTCAAAATCACAACACCTGTAGCAGCGACATTTAGAGTTAGCGAGTGCTCGTTCCGCGGGTTCATTACGAAACAGGTCTAGCTCATTGCTTCAGGAGCAGCGTTGCTTGAACGGTGCATATGGCAGAACTGGTGGTTATAGATATTCCTTGCTTGCTTGAAATTCCCTGCATTTATTCTACAAATCTGCTTCAGTTCACTGCCACCTGTGCTTGTTAGGTTAGGTTAGGTTAGGTGTTTCTTGTGGTTCCTCAAAAAAAGTGTCAACTTTGTTGAAAATTGATGTTTTGAAGAAGTTATCTTCCAAGCGAAAAATTTTGTGTTGATAAAGTGTCGCGCAAATTGATTTTTAAACATAATTCTGTTTGAAGTGCAAAAACCAGCTTCACTATAAAATTGCCTTCAGGAAATGCATGCTGGTGCATGAATTTTCAGGTCAGTTGGGTTGCCCGTTTCACAAAGTACGGTAACTGCCGGTCAGCCTCAGAAAACCATTGTGCAGTGTCCAGGTTAAACATCAAACAACCTCGCGGAGGGGCGGTTCTGCCCGGGCAATTCTGCCCTCGCACAAAGTAAGCATCACATACTGGATATATTTTGTGCGTAAGTCCCTGTACCTTGCTCCAAACAATCATCATCATCATCAGCCTTATTACACCAACTGCAGGGCAAAGGCCTCTCCCATGTCTCTCCAATTAACCCAAACCTTTGCCAGCTGCATCCACCCTTTGCCTGCAAACTTCTTAATCTCATCCGCCCACCTAACCTTCTGCCGCCCCCTGCTCCGCTTACTTTCTCTTGGAATCCACTCCGTTACCCTTAAGGACGAGCGGTTATCTTGCCTTTGCATTACATGCCCTGCCCAAGCCCATTCCTTTCTCTTGATTTCGACTAGGATGTCATTAACCCGTGTTTGTTCCCTCACACACTCTGCCCGCTTCCGATCTCTTAACGTTACACCTATCATTTTTCTTTCCATGGCTCGCTGCGTTGTCCTTAACTTAAGCTGAACTCTTTTCGTTAGCCTCCACGTTTCTGTCCCGTAGGTGAGTACCGGTAAGATTATGCTGTTGTACACTTTCCTCTTGAGGGAAATTGGTAAACTGCCACTCATGATCTGCGAGAGTTTGCCATATGCGCTCACCCATTCTTATCCTTCTAGTTATCTCCCTCTCATGATCCGGATCAGCTGTCACTACCTGCCCTAAGTAGACGTATTCCGTCACAATTTTTAGGCTCTCGCTGCCAATTGTGAACTGTTGTTCCCTTGCTAGGCTGTTGAACATTACCTTGGTTTTCTGCATGTTAATTTTTAGACCCATCGATCTGCTCTGCCTGTCTAACTCATTGATCATGATTTGCAGTTCACCTCCTGAGTGACTCAGCAAGGCAATGTCATCAGCAAATCGCAGATTATTTAGGTATTCTCCATTTATTCTTATTCCCAACTGTTCCCAATTCAGGCCTCGAAATACCTCCTGTAAATTTGCGGTGAACAGCATTGGCGAGATCGTGTCTCCTTGCCTGACGCCCTTCCTTATTGGAATTTTATTGCTGACTTTATGGAGGACTATAGTAGCTGTGCAGTTGCTTTATATATCTTAGAGTATTTTGACATAAGGCTCTTCTACCCCCTGATTACGCTATGCCTGTATCACTGCTGAGGTTTCCACTGAGTCGAATGCTTTCTCGTAATCAATGAAAGCTATATATAGAGGTTCGTTATATTCTGCGCATTTCTCTATCACCTGATTGATAGTGTTAATATGATCTATTGTGGAATATCCTTTACGAAAGCAATATTGCACAGCATTCGATTGCCGACATCGCCAGTTTTGATAAATGAGGACTTTTTGTACATCCAGAGCTCTAGATCGGACGTATTTGTCCAATTTCAGCATCATGGTTGTCTACCCGCAGAAAATATGCTACCACAACAATTTTTTCAGCGTTATTCATTCCATTACCCGCCAGAAAATTGCGTATTTGAGAGCAGGAATATTACCCTGCTCTGTTCCTTACTTATTATGTGAAACAAGCACTCGCTAACTTCACAGCTCCCTGCCGTGTGCGTTGTGATTTATCATTCGTTTAGGGCTACGACTGTTCACTCCAGTAGCGCTGCACCGCACTCCAATGTTCCCTTTTATCGTCGTGCTCTTTCTTCCCTGCGCCTTTCTTTCGTCCTGCTCTTTTTTCGCTGTGCTGTCTTCTCGTTATGTCATTTTGTCCGGCGTGCTGCCTTGACGCTTGCTGTTTCTCACTGGGCCGTTAAGTCGCCATGCTGTTTTTCTCTGTGCTGTTTTGTTGCTGGGCCGTTTGTTTCATGTGCTGTTTTTTCGTGCGTTGTTTTTTGTGCGCTGTTTTGACGCATGCTGTTTTATCAAGTGTGGTTCTTTCATGGCTCCACAACTTGCATAAAGCTGGTTTAACGAGCAGTTTCAACAGCACGCATAGTTTCAAACTACCGGTTTGCACTGTCAAGTTCTTTATTTAAGGGAATCTTTCCAGATGTTGTACAAGAATAGGCTTTAGGTGCACCGAGTGTCAAAAGATATTTTCAATGATATTTTATAGGAATTTCTATCGGCGCCCAACTTCCTGGGAACACGACCAAAAACTCTCGAATTCGGACCTTGTGTTGGTTATGAAAGTGCACGTCAAGAATACCTTAGACTGTTTTACAGCATTTATTAGGCTTTCGTAGCAAGGAAGCACTGTGGTAACACGCACAGAAAAAGGTGTCCGGAAAGCGTCAAATTTCACTTCCATTTCATAAATGTAAAAAAAGAACTACAATTTCAAATGACCATTTTTTTGTTCAGAATTCTCTTGCCAAATTTTCCTTTGGCATTGTTTGCTGTCATAAAATGCAACATTACTTTATGCATCCTTGAAAAACATCACGCATTATTAGCAATTTCATTTTACTTATTAGCTCATGAGAACAAATACACGGTCTTCACTGTGACAAATTCAAGCAAGGCTCTGCGTAGACGGCAAAGTCCACAGGACAACGTTACCCGGCAAGTGTGCTTAAATGACTGGGGCGCTGCGCTTTGGGCATACACTATATTTATTGAAAATTCTGCAACACCATTTTCTAGAGTTGCGGTTCTTTTTGCAAAATTTGTGATTCGTGTGGCGTCTTGTTTTACCGCAGATTACCTCAATTTTTTTGTCTCAATGCGCGCGACGTTGCATTTTTAATGTGAGGGGTATCACTCAAGGTCACAATCACGGGGTAGTTATTGAAGAAAAGAAATGCAGTGCACCAGACATCTATATTACTTCCATAGAAAAGCAGTTGAATATGCCCTCGATGATTAATTGTATGCTGTAAATCTAATGATTGCTTTTTTCCTTACCCTAGGCATCCAGCAAGCGACAGAATTTTCTGAGGGGTGTAGTATTAAGGTATCTGCTAGTGGCTGGTGAGCGGCGCTTCTGGAGAGCTGGGGTAGGATGAGGAGGTAAATCAAGGGTGCTTGTGGATGGGTGGGTAGCCCCGTACCTAGGGGGTACAGGTAGAGAAGTGGTTCGTGTTTGTGAAGTCCAGTTGAATTACCCATTGAGTCGTCTAATTCTATTTGGCCGTCGTTTTTTCTTCGGCTCTTTTGTGTCATTCAAATGGGTGGAGGCATTGTGGACAGCTAGGATAAGCGGGTTGGTTGAATGTTAGTAGCTGGAGTGTAGACTTGATGTTGTGTTGACATTGAGAAGTGTTGGTGGATGGTGCTTATGGAACGAGGGCATTCGATGGTGTGGGCTGGGGAGGTGGATGCAGTGTGGCGGTTGCCGGATTGATGGTTGCATGTGCAGTTCCTTACCTAAAGGGGAGTTGCCAATTTTGCCTGCAAGCCCAAATCGTGTGAAAGGTGTCGGCCACCTTCCCACAGAATGAGCAGCGGCCCTCAAGAGAAGAGTCAAAGTGCTTGAAGACCGCCGGGCACAGCTGGGTGTTTGAAAGAGCCTAAGGAGACCTCTCCGCCAGCATTACCCAGCCCCTTCATAGGCGCGGGGTAGCGCCGCTGTTCGGCACGATAATGCTCAGTAACGCCTTTAAAAGAAATTAGAGGTTTGTGATCTGGGTAAAGGTCATCCCAAAGAACGATTGATGCACGGCAACTGAGTGGACTGGCTGCCTCATGGGCAGCTACGTTACCTGGCATGCTTTGGTGGCCGGGGACCCATATGATTAAGCGATGAGCTGGAAAGCAGTCGCAAGCACTGTGGTGGAGCATTTGATGAGCAACTGGAGCGATCCAACCGAACTCGAAGTTACGACAGGCTCAGCGAGAGTCTGTGAGGATGAATTTAGAGTCGGGATGAAGGCTGCCAGGATATCGCTACCTCCTTCATATGAGTTGAGCTGGGCGCTCTGATCAAGAGGCCGTCCACCTGTTTTCCCTCGTGTATGACTGCAGCCGTGTACCATTCCCCGCAGGAGTGGTAGTGACCTGCAGTGTCAATGTAGAAGACGTGTTTCATTGAGCTATATTGGCGGTGCAGGGCATTCGCCCACGCCTGGCGCCCGCCATTATGGTCCTCTTTGTTCATCTTAGTAGGAACGGGTCGAACGTAAAGAGCGCGTCTCCACAGTTCGGGGAATCAAACCCGTTCCGTTGTATGGCGGTCATGCTTGATATGTAGCCGGTTCAAGAGGCGGCGACCGGAGACGCTGTGAGCGAGACGCGTGTATTGGTTAACGAGATGCGCCTCGCGAAGTTCCAATAGCTGTCCACCACCCCCAATGCGAACAATCGCGTGTTGGAAGTGGAGGTCCGGAGGTTGACCGCTCTGGAACATTTTGTGCAGTACAACCTCCAAGCAATCTTCGTCACGTTTCCGTAAGCGGAGGTAAGGAGTGAAGTACAGTACTCGACAGGTTACGAAGGCATGAGCGAGCCACACCGCATCATCACTCCGCAACCCTCCTCCATTGTTGGAAACCCGGTGAACCATGCGGTTCACCTGGTGGCATACTTTGCGGAGTTTGGAAAGGGTCGTGTCTGCCTTGCGATGCTGATTAATGAAAATACCGTGCATTCGCCTGTCCTGTGCTGCAAGACTGGTGTGGCTTACGAGATAGAGAGCTGAATGGAGATTTTGCATTTAGGAGAATGTCAAATATGCACAAATTGAGACTTGGACGCCGAGCACTCGAGGCCGCAGTACGTAACATAATGATGCACATTGCTCGCTGCTGGTTGCAGGCACTCCTCCATCTCTCCAATGTTTGCCGTAGTCGCTCAGATGGTGATGTCATCGGCGTACAGAGCATGCTGAACATAGCCGACACCCGCCAGCTGTGCCGGGAGGTGCATCATGGCAACATCAAATAGAAGCGGGACAACACAGCGGCTTGTAGTGTGCGCGCACTGTGGCAGATAGACAACACCATGATTAAAGAACTACAACTACTACGACACCAACGGCTTTTCGACCGAACGAGCTGTATAAGTTCTCTCATAATAGGTAGAGTTGGCAGCCTCTGTAGCCAGTAGCGGCCCAGGGTACCTTCTCCGGAGCCGTCTGCTACAGTGACTCGTGGTAATCTTTCATGTTGCATTGAAATCACAACACCGCAATGCCTATAAATATGAAATTAAATTTAAAGTTTCTCTTCGAAGCACGTAGCGCGCAAAGAACTGTGAGATAAAGTGGTGCAATTACTGGAAGCAAATTTTGACGCGCTGAAAAATGGTGGAGGACGTGCTACTTTGCTCTCTATTCTGCGAAAGGTTACTCGCTGCTTTCGTTATACCAAAATAAAATCTTTGATTTCCAACGCGTTAACATGTATTATTTTGAAACCCAGAAATCTGTCCTAGCCCACGCCGCTCGCAGAAAGCTGCGTTCTCATTATACACTCCACTGTACAATCCGCCCTACAGGTTTAGGCATTGAATTAGGGGTCTCAAATGATTTTGTTCTACACATGCGAAATCGGCCGCCAACCAGCTCGACGTTCAGTGCTTTGATTGCCCCTTGGGAGGGAGTATGGCTTTCGCATGAGCCTCGTGCTTACTTGTGAAAATCTTCATACGTTAGCAAAGTGATTGAGGTTGAGAGGAAGGAAGGCTATGCTTTGAAGGATTCCCTTTGATGAATTTTTTTAAAGCTTTCAACAAATGTTTTCTCTCAAATGTAAGAATACTAGTTACTAGTGAAGCATCTCGTCAGTGCAATATCAGCATCTAGTTCCTTGAGACATTATCAGATCCTTCTGAAAAGCCGCTAGGCAGAGGAGCTAGATATAATCGACGGATATTTGAGCGAAATTTTTGATGCAAGAACTTACAAAAGAAAGCATTCTGTGCAACATTAAATTCTGCGCTTTAATCTTCCTGTCAGCGACACACGAAGCTGGGTGTCAAACAGTCAGCTGCATTCCAAGCAGCTCACTGATATATGCTCCTCGTTGCTTCTTTAAGGGCAATGGAACCGTTGAAACGTATATGTGTGCTGTAGTCTTTTATTATTTCCTTGTGATGGAAACCTCGAGCACTTAAGCTAAAAAATGCCTACGTTTGAATTGTTGCATTAACAGCACGGTCATAGCGCGTGCAAATATATTGTTAACAAATGGGCTCGATGGAATGGAAAATTTCCTTCGATACTGAAGGAAACAGGGCGACGACATTAAAGATTATTCCCCCATACATGAGGAAGGAGCGTTGCTGAGCCGCTGGTCCTGGAAATACGACAAGAAATACTTTATTGATCCTACCAAGAAGCAATTTGTTTCAAGTATTCAAGATGAATAAAATATTCTGAAGAGAAAAATATGGGCTATTCTGTCTTGTTCCACAGGCGCTCTGCTATAGCCACTGGACACATAATTGGTATTGTAAATTTTAAAAGCTTTGTCTTAAGTTCCTAAGCAAGTGATTACCGTGAAAAGCTGCACACACTCTGCATTGAATACTTTCACCATCTCTAGCATTTTACCTTTTAATTTCATAATGTCATCGGACGACACGTAATTTTCTGGTGCACGCCGCTAATGCGCTATGATGTGCTGGATACGTCGGCACTTCACACAGTGCCGCTTTTTTCTTTTGCATTCAGTTTATAAACATAGCGCACTCATTTCACAGTGCTCCGCATGACCTGTGCATCTGTTCGCACCTTAGATGAAGTTGATGGACACGACGATGTGTAATTGGCATCGCGAGAGTGTGTTGCAGTTTAACACAAGGCGTGTTCGGCGGCGGCGATAGCTAATTGCCCTCGTGCAGTAGTCAGCGAATCTGATAACTCCGCACCGTGACGGATTCGGTAGCCAGTCTGAGATATATTTCCTTTCTGCACTCTCAATGGCAGCTACGCTGCAATAATCTTCGTTGGGGCTGACCCTGTGAAGCAATGTTTTCGCACTGTGAAAGGTCACTACACTAGACTTACACGACGCAGCTAGAAGGCTAACGACCAGCAGTTACTCTCAATGTTTTCAAGCCAGGGGACTAGAGAGACAATGCATCGTTCGAATAAGCAGAGCGAATGTACCTTTTGAAACACAACTTCTCTACCTTACACGCCCCTGCGATTCGGAAGACGACACATCGTAGCCACTGTCGCCTGCTAGTGTAGCGGTGTTCACCCTCATCGCTTGCCTAGGGCACTCGCTTGGTGCAGAAGGCTGTTGTCGCTGCATGCCAAGGCATTCGAAACCATAGCTAAGCGCCAGAAAAAGTGTCGCAATATGCATACCATTTCATTCCTCCCTCTCTTGCTCAACCATTCACAAACCAGCAATATACATCATCTACCGTTTAGCAATAGGCTTTCACTTTGGATTTTGTCTGATATTACTTAGACTTGATTTCGTTACTTTCTTTACTGTCGATACCATTTCATTCTGTGTGCACAACAATAACTCTTTCAGTTGCGATCGACCAAGATTTAGATGTTAATTTCCAGCAAATTGAATCCTCCGGCTGACAAACGTTATGGTCATCTCTAAGTAACTTTTTATCGTACAGTAATCTCATATATCCAAAATTGATATTTATCTTTAAGGGTGTAATTCCACCGCCCCCCGTAAAGAAAACTGGAAAATCCAAATTCTAGTTATATCTGTAACATGTTCCCCGAAAAAGCATGTTTTAGCTCGTTCTCGTTGTACAAACAACTTCCTGGCGACTATAAGGAGGTGAGAAATTTCAGCCCTATAGCTGTTCACTTGAACTAGTCTAGCTTTGTTGTTAGTGTTGAATGAGGCACTAATCCATTAGCTACCAAATTGATTACGACCATCTTTGAGGATTTGTGACTGGCCACGCAGGCAAGGCTTTAAGTGTTAACGTTTAAGTGACGCTCAAACGGTAGATAGGTGCAAAGGAACGCAAAGAATATGGATTGTTGAATAAATAAAGAGACGCGCTGACTTCTTTTTAGCCCTGTTTTGCTCTTTATATTGAACGAACTAGCTACAATTGCCACTCTTCGTCAGCTCCAACACCCTGGCGCCAAAACTGAGTTTCGGCTATTTTTTTAGTCTAGTGGTTACGAAATAACGGGCACGTTCTTGAAGATATTAACACCGTTTTCTCATTTTCTCCATATTGCACTGCAGGCCACCATCAGCTGTGTTTTCTACATATTCGTCTCTCCTTGCTGTGATAATAGACCAACCTGGCGTCGGGACGTCATCGCAGTTGGATGAACTCTCGTAAAAAAAGACGTGGCAGGAGCATGCCCCATTTGGATGTTATAATGCGATATCGTAATAAATTATTTTTGATTTCTGATTATTCACTGCACGAATCTTTGTTTTTGATGTAAAAAAAAAACTGTTGCGCTGTTCATGCTATGCTCATTGGGCACGATGCCGCTATAATCGTGGACGCATGTTCAGAAAGGGAGTTACCACTTCTGTTCAGAATGCGTGGCACAATAAGAAGAAAAGTAAACAAGTTCAAGTACCTAAAATTCATCCTTTCGCTTCTCCGAGAAACTATCGAAGTGCAAACAGCCCATTTGGAATACTATTTTTTAGGAATTTACACTATACAAAAACGATGCTATTAAAAATGATTGTTTTTCAAAATACTGAGTAGAAGTCATTCAAAATGTATCAGCTGGAATGTTAGTGTCTCTAAATAGAAAACTCTTGTGTGTTTAAACGCCATTGATTCCATAAATTTTTGAGATTAGTGTCTGAAAACCGCGCCATTCATCTTTAGAAACGCCCCTAAGCTTAGAGTGAATAATTTTATCAGTTATTGACTTGAAGTTCTGGTTATTTTTCATGATATCATAAAATTTTATGAAGATAATAGTATTGT
This sequence comes from Amblyomma americanum, assembly GCF_052857255.1. NCBI lineage: Eukaryota > Metazoa > Arthropoda > Arachnida > Ixodida > Ixodidae > Amblyomma > Amblyomma americanum. The sequence continues at coordinate 53,756,664 of NC_135505.1, read as the reverse complement.
GGTAAAATGTTGAATATTCCAAAAAATAAAGATCATTTCAACGACTGTAAAACATTCTTGCTGAAGATGCACTCATATAAAAGCGGTGGTTGACTTCTGCAAAATTAAAGGTTCAGCGTTCGGCGGTACAACCCGGGAACGCATTTGAGGAAACGAGGAGAGAAGGCGCAAAAAATCCAAAGAATAATTTTTGAACCTCTTTGTAAGCAAGCCGCCAGTTTTCCTTAATCCATCATCCAATGAACAATTTTTTCTTAAACACCAAATGTTCACGCAGTAAAAATTTTATGGGAACAGCATTCGTTGCACTTTCGTCAATCACTGCTTTCGCTGGTTTTAAGCAGAATATTTAAACAAACAATTATCAAACAAATAGAGCACTTATAACCCGATTAAATTTTTAACCGGTAAACTACAGCACCCAAGCATGACAGAGATTTATAGCCCAAATACTGTTATCATGCTTTGATTAACAATCCTTCCCAACATTTGATTCTTCGCTCACAAGTGTACGCGAACACATAAACTCTGTTAGCAGTTGTTAGCATTATTGCGCGTGATTAATGTATTTGTTCTCCTAACTGGGCTAGTGTTTTACGTTTTCGCGATTGAGTTTTGTACAGCTCTCTTATACGCCTGCACCCTCTAAGAGATATTTGATAACAATAATAATTGGTTTTTTGGGGAAAGGAAGTGTCGCAGTATTTGTCTCATATATATCGTTGGACAACTGAACCGCGCCGTAAGGGAAGGGATAAAGGAGGGAGTGAAATAAGAAAGGAAGAAAGGGGCGCCGTAGTGGAGGGCTCCGGAATAATTTCGACCACCTGGGGATCTTTAACCTGCACTGACATCGCACAGCACACGGGGGCCTTAGCGATATTTGCACCGATCACGAATTTCGGAGAGAGGGATTCTCGAGGAAGAGAAGAGAGGTTAACATCTAAAAGGTTCCGTTTGGCTGCCCTGCACTGGGGGAGAGAGATGAGAGGGCGTAAAAAATAGGAAGTAGAGCAATGTGTTCTGTTTTGATTGAGGCAAACAATGACAAACGCACTGAAAGTCACAGGTCGCCGCAGCTGTAGCCTGCACAACTTGGGGGGCTGCCGAACGCTTCGACCTGAGCAGAAAATATCAACAGTTCTTCATGAATATTGCGAGGCCAACAGGCGGCGCAGTCATTCCAGTGTGTAGAAAGGCTGCTTGCCGTTGCAGCTGATAATGTTGATGACAACATAAGCATCGGACATCTAGGAAGGATGAGGCTGTAGGATGTATTGTGCCAGCTATTGGAGAGCTGCAAGCACTAGATTGAAGAAATCCAGCATCTTCAGTTCATTCTGTGCAGCTGGCAATCCAACGAGGTGAGTCAACAAAACGTTTTTGCTGATGCTGAAGCCTAATCAGGTTAGAGTAACGTCATGTATGCTGACAACTTCGGTAATGTAGACCACCAGAGATGTTCACTTACTCGACACGTGTTTATGACAGCATTTCCTCATAATTTAAAGAACATATTTGTTACAGTTAACAATCCTATTATATACACTTATGTATTTCAGCCTCTACTAGCTCTTATGTGGTATATCACGCCTCACAAAATTTCGCGCGTGCAAGAAAAAGTACCAAAAATGCACTTCAGGAGAGTTTCTCGGAAGAGCAGTTAGTGCGCGAGAGCCACCGCGACGCACACCGCACGTGCATTCACTTGCCTGAAACACTCTGCTCTTCATAGAATATTTATCTTGGTCAGGTTTAAAAATGAGGTGTCTAATTGTAGGTGCAGTGCTCCGGTGGTCGTCACTGCAGTAACTTCAGGGCAGAAACAAAACGTGGTTGTAGGCTATGACAATCGTGTGAGTAAATTAGTCTTTAAGCTTAGGGCGTCACGTATTGTTCATAGACACTGCTAGTTTGATCGCCATGGTTTTCAGCGCTTATTATGCGCCTCTTCGTTCCACTTGACAGCGTACCACGCAGAATATTCAAGCATCCCCAGTACCAATATATAAACCCTGCGCACCTGCACCAGGTCTAGCAAAGTGTGTTAAAAATATATTTTTTTCACTCTTTGAATGCAAAGGGGTGTTACAACACAAAAGTTGCAATTGATGCTGCAGCTCCTCTTATTGGAACAAATTTTAAGAATGTCGCATCTGTCTCGTTTGAATCCGCGGAGTATTTCTTCCTCCTTTGAAAAAAAAAAAGCTGTTTTTCAAAAGGGATATTTGCCTCGAGATATTAACTATCGCTGCTACGCCGGTTCCAATTGGCGCAGTCCGCTCACCAGTATTGCCATATTTTTTTCTCAAGAATGCCCTTTCCACTTCTACTGCAGATGAGCACATCACATAATACAGTGAAGCTCATGTGACACTGGTTCATGGTCGGCACCATCCGACTCTATACGGTCCCGCCTTATTGAGTTGTATTAATGGCACGTCAGTATTAATGGCACGGAAGAGTCGATATGAAAAATAATCACTATATTGACATTAATCATTCGGGGTTTATGTGTATTTAATAAGTCTCGCCTGCACCCGGCACTCGGTGAGTGTGGTTCAAATTGAGGGGACACAAAAGTATAGCACACGACCAAATATCATGAGTCAAAACATCGCAGCGACGAAACAGCGGAAGGACAAAACAGCATGGCTTAAAAAAAGCATAAGGAAAATCAGCACCATTCGAAACAGCACACCGGACAAAACGGCACAGCGACTAAACAGCATGAAGAGAGAAGAGCGCAGGAAAAAACAGCACGACGACCAAATAGCACTTCGGGGTACGGTGCAGAGCTGCTGGAGATGTGATACTATCACAGGCATAACAGCAAATGGCAAAATCACAACACCTGCAGCAGCGATATTTAGAGTTAGCGAGTGCTCGTTTCGTGGGTTCATTACGAAACAGGTCTGGCTCATTGATTCAGGAGCAGAGTTGCTTGAACGGTGCTTATGGCAGAACTGGTGGTTATGGATATTTCTTGCTTGCTAGAAATTCCCTGCATTTATTCTACAAACCTGCTTCAGTTCATTGCCCCCTGCGCTTGTTCGGTTAGGTTAGGTTAGGTGTTTCTTGTAGTTCCTCAACAAAACGGTCTAATCTGTCAAAAGTTAATCTTTTGAAGAAATTGGCTTCCAAGCGAAACATTTTGCGTTCATAAAGTGTCGCGAACATTGATTTGTAGACATAATTCTCTTCGTAGTGAAGAAACCAGGTTCACTATAAAAATGCCTTCAGGAAATGCACGCTGGTGCATGAATTTTCAGGTCAGTAGGGTTGCCCGTTTCACAAAGTATGGTAACTGCTGGTCAGCCTCAGAAAACTATTGTGCAGTGTCCAGGTTAAACATCAAACAACCTCGTGTAGGGGCGGTTCTGCCCGGGCAATTCTGCCCTCGCAAAAAGTAAGCATCACATACTGGATATATTCTGTGCATGAAGGCCCTGTACCTTGCTGCAAACAATACCGCACAGCATTCGATTGCCGACAGCGCCAGTTTTGAAAAATGAGCACTTTTTGTACATACAGAGCCCTATATCGGACGCATTTGTCCAAATTGAGCATAATGATTGTCAACCCGCAGAATAAATGCTTTCACAACAATTTCTTTAGCGTTATTTATTCCATTACACGCCTGAAAAGTGTGTATTTGAGATCACGAATATTACCCTACTCTGTGCCTTACTTAGTATGTTAAACAAGCACTCGCTAACTTCAAAGGTCGCTGTCCTATTTATTGTGATTTATCATTAGTTTATGGCTATGACTGTTCACCACTCCAGTAGCGCTGCACCGCACTCTAAAGTGCCGTTTTTTCGTCGTGCTCTTTCTTCCCTGCGTTTTTCTTTCGTCCTGCTCTTTTTTTCGCTGTGCTGTCTTCTCGTTATGCCATTTTGTCCAGCGTGCTGTTTTGACTTGCTGTTTCTCACTGGGCCGTCATGTCGCCATGCTATTTTTCTCTGTGCTGTTTTGTTGCTGCGCCGTTTTTCCCGTGTGCTGTTGTTTCGTGCGTTGTTTTTTGTGCGCTGTTTTTACGCAGGCTGCTTTGTCGGGTGTTGTTCTTTCATGGCGCCACAACTTCCATAAAGCTCGTTTAAAAAGCAGTTTCAACTGCACGCATAGGTTCTATCTACCGGTTTGCACTGTCAAATTTTTTACTTAAGAGAATCTTTCCAGCAGTTGTACACGAATAGGCTTTAGGTGCACCGAGACTCATGAAATTATTTACAATGATTTGTTATAGGAATTTTTTATCGGCTCCCACCTTGCTGAGAACGCGGCCGAAAACTTTGGAAGTGGGGCCTTGTGGTAAGAAGACCGGAATAAGAATACCGGAGGCTGTTTTACAGCATTTATTAGGCTTTCTTAGCAAGGAACCACTGTGGTAACACACACTGAAAAGGTGTCCGGAAAGCGTCAAATTACTCTTCCATTTCATAAATGTAAAATAAACCTAGAATTTCAAATGACCATTTTTTTTCGTTCAGAATTTCCTACTGTCAAATTTTCCGCTGCCAGTGTTTGCTGTTGCTGTTATCAAATGCAAGATTACTTCATGCATTCATGAAATACTTAACGCATTATTCGCAATTTCATTTTACTTATTAGTTCAATAGAACAAATACACGGTCTTCATTGTGACATATTCAAGCAAGGCTCTGCGTAGGCTGCAAAGGCCACAAAACAACGTTACCCGGTAAGCGTGCTTAAATGACTGCTGCGTTGCGCTTTGCGCATACACTATATTTATTGCAAATTGTGCGGCACAATTTTCGAGAGTTGCGGTTCATTGTGCAAAATTTGATTCGCGTGGCGCTTTGTGTTACCGCAGATTACCTCTATTTTTTGTCTCAACGGGCGCGACGTTGCATTTAGATGTGAAGGGTATCACGCAAGATCCCAATCACTGTGCAGTTACAGAACAAAAGAAATACAGGGCAATCAGACATCTCATATTACTACCATGAGAAAGCATTTGAATGTGTCCTCGATGGTTAATTGTATGCTGCAAATCTAATGAATGCTTTTTTCCTAACCCAAGGCATCCAACTAGCGACATAATGATTATGAGGATGAAGTATTAAAGTGGCCGGTAGTGGCTGGTGAGCGGGGCTTCTGGAGAGCTGGGGTAGGATGAGAAACTAAATCAAGGGCGCCAGTGGGTGGGTGGGTATCCCCGTACCTAGTTAGTACAAGTAGGGAAGTGGTTTGTGCTTGTGAAGTCCAGGTGAATTACCCATTGAGTCATCTAATTCTATTTGGCCGTCATTTTTTCTTCGCGCTCGTGTCATTTAAATGAGTGGAGGCATTGTGGACAGCTAGTGTAAGCGAGTTGGTTGGATCTTATTGGCTGGAGTGTAGATTTGATGACGGGTGGACATTGAGATGAGTTGTTGGACGGTACTTCTGGAACGAGGGCGTTCGATGGTGTGGGCTGGGAAGGTGTATGGGGTGAGGCGGTTTCCGGATGGAGGGAGACATGGCCAGTTATTTACCTAAAGGGAGTGACTGTTCAGTAGTCCTGCCGACTGATGACTTACCTCTCTGGGATTACAGACAGATGAGGTCATTACTGCACTGTGATAGTACAACTCCTTTTGCAGTAAACGGACTTCGAGCATCTGCTCTGCAAATTGCGACCGATTTTTGTTAATAAAAGATATTAAATACAGCCTCCGATTTTGCCATTCTACCTGTAATCACAGCATAATTTTGTGCCATTTATGAAATCTTTTGCTCCTGGTTGCTCAGTCTCGATCTTTTTGTTTTTCACGTTTTAGGCTTTTTTCACAACTTTTCTGAAAATTTCCAGCTATACTTTGGTTCCAGCTAGCAGTTCGTTACAAGACACATCTGTCGAAGTGCGAGTGAGAGCTTGAAATAGAGGCCTTCTTTGTATTTCGTCCTTCCTTCCACGCGCAAGTTCATATTTCTTCAGATATGTCATTTGAAATATTATTCGTTGGAACTAAGAGGTTGTTGTGGTCAAAAGCATTTTTTCCTCTAAATGTACAAAGAGGTTCTCGTTGGAAGGCTCTTAGTGGGTCTCGCCGCTTACAATACAAGGCGGAGTCCCTCATTCTGGGACCCAGTTGGTCCTGACCGCTGCGGACGTCCACCAAACCAGGGCCTGTTGGGCCGATTTTGCCTGCATGCCCAAACCATTTGAAAATGTGGACCACCTTTCCACAGAATGAGGAGTGGCCCTCAAAAGAATAGCCAAAGTTCTTGAAGACCGCCGAGCACAGCAGGGTGTTTGTAAAGAGCCTAAGGAGAGCTCGTTCGCCATCTTTACCCAGCCTTTCATAGGAACCTTACAGCGCCAGCGTTCGCACGATAATGCTCAGCAACGTCTTTAAAAGAAAGTAGAGAGTTGTGATCTGGGTTAAGGTCCTCTCAAGGAATGCTTGATGGCCCGCAACTGAGTGCGCGGGCTGCCTTATGGGTGGTTACGTTAGCTGGCATGCCTTGGTGGCCGGGGACCCATACGATTGAGCCATGAGCTGGATCGCAGTCGCAAGCACTGGGCCGGAGCATTTGGTGAGCAAGTAGAGCGATCCAACCGAACTCGAAGTTACGACAGGCTCAGCGAGAGTCTGTGAGGAAGAATTTAGAGTCGGGATGAAGGCTGCCAGGATATCGCTACCTCCTCCATATGAGTTGAGCTGGGCGCTCTGATCGAGAGGCCGTCCACCTGTTTTCCCTCGTGTATGACTGCAGCCGTGTACCATTCCCCGCTGGAGTGGTGGGGACCTGCAGTGTCAATGTAGAAGACGTGTTTCATTGAGCCATAGTGATGGTGCAGGGCATTCGCCCACACCTGGCGCCCGCCATTATGGTCATGCTTGTTCATCTTAGTCGGAAAAGGGGTCGAACATACAGAGCGCGTCTCTACAAATCGGGCACTCGAACCCGTTCCATTGTATGGTGGTCATGCTTGATATGTAACCAGTCCAAGAGGCGGCGACCGCACACGTGAGCGAGACGCGTGTAGTGGTTAATGAGATGCGCCTCGCGAAGTTTCTGATAGGTTTTCATCATCCCCAAATGGAACAGTCGAGCGTTGGAAGTGGAGGTCGGGAGGTTGATCGCTCTCGAAAATAACGTGCAGTACAACCTCCAAGCAATCTTGGTCTTGTTTCCGTAAGCGGAGGTTTAGAAGTCAAGTACAGTACTCGACAAGTTACGAAGGCATGAGCGAGCCACACCGCATCCTCACTCCGCAACCCTCCTCCCTTGTTGGAAACGCGGCGAACCATGCGGTTCACCTAGTCACCGATTTTGCGGAGTTTGGAAAGGGTCGTGTCTCCCTTGCGATGCTGAATAATGAAAATACCGAGCAATCGCCTGTACTGTGCTGCACCACTAGGGCGGCTTACGAGAGCGAGAGCTTAATGGAGATTTTGCATTTCGGAGAATGTTAAATATGCACAAATTCAGACTTGGACGGCGAGCACTAGACGCCGCAGTACGTAGCATAATAGTCTGCAGTGTTCGCCGCTGGTTGCAGGCATTCCTCCATCTCCACTATGTTTCCCACAGTAGCTCAGATGGTGATGTCATCGACGTACAGTGCATGCTGAACACCGCCGACACCCGCCAGCTTACCTGGAGGTGCATTATAGCAACATCAAAGAGAAGCGGTACAACACAGCGCCTTGTGGTGTACGCGCACTGTGGCCGATAGCCAACACCGTGATTATAGAAGAACTACAACTACTACGACACCAACGGCTTTTCGACCAAATAATCTGTATAAATTCTCTCGTAATAGCTAATGCTGGCGGCCACTGTAGCCAGTAGCGGCCCGGGGTACCTTCTCCAGAGCCATCTGCTACAGTGACTGGTGGTAATCTTTCATGTTTGATTGAAATCACATCAACGCAATGCCTATAAACATGAAATTAAATTTGAAATTTCTCTTCGAAGGACGTAGCGCGCAAAGAACTATGAGATAAAGTGGTGCAATTACTGGAAGCAAATTTTGACGCGCTGAAAAATGGTGGAGGACGTGCTACTTTGCTCTCTATTCCGCGAATGGTTACTCGCTGCGTTCGCTGTACCAAAATAAAATCTTTGATTTCCGACGCGTTAACATCTACTCATTTGAAACCCACAAATCTGTCCTAGCCCCCGCCACTCTCAGAAAGCTGCGTTCTCATTATACACTCCACTGTACAATCCGCCCTACAGGTTTAAGCACTAGAATTAGGGGTCTCGAATGGTTTTATTCTACACGTTCGAAATCACCCTCCACCCAGCTCGACATTCAGTGCTTTCATTACCCCTTGAGAGGGAATGTGGCCTTCACATGAGCCTCGTGCTTACTTGTGAAAATCTTCATACGTTAGCAAAATGATTGAGGTTGAGAGGAAGGAAGGCTATGCTTTGAAAAAATTCCCTTTGATTAATTTTTTAATGCTATCTACAAATGTGTCCTCTCATATGTAAGCAAACTAGTTACTAGTGAAACAGCTCGTCATTTCAATATCAGCATCTAGATCATTCAGACATTATCAGATACTTCTGTGAAGCCGCTCGGTAGAGGATCTAGATATAATCGACACGTATTTGAGCAAAATTTCTGATGGAAGAACTTACAAAAGAAAGCATTCTGCACAGCAATAAATTCTGCGCTGCAATCTTCCTGTCAGCGACACACGAAGCTTGTTCTGAAACTGTCAGCAGCATTCCAAGGAGCTCGCTGATACATTGTCATCGTTGCTTCTTTAAGGGCAATGGAACCGTTGAAACGTACATGTGTGCTGTAGTCTATTCTTTTTATTTCCTTGTAATGGAAACGTCGAGCACTTGAGATAAGAAATGCCTACGTTTGAATTGTTGCATTAACAGCACAGTCATAGCGTGTGGAAATATATTGTTAACAAATGTGCTCGATGGAATGGAAAGTTTCTACCGTTACTGAAGGAAGCAGGGCGACGACATTACATATTATTCACCCTTACATGAAGAAGGAGCGTCTCTGAACCGCTGGTTCCCGAACTACGAGAAGAAATACTTTATCGTGCCCACCACGAAGCAATTTGTTTCAAGTTGTGAAGGTGAATAAAATAATCTGAAGAAAAAAAGGTGCGCTATTCTCTCTTGTTCCATAGGCGTTCTGCAATAGCCACTGGGAACATAATTGGTATTATAAATTTGTAAACCTTGTGATAAGTTCCTATGCAAGTGATCACCGTGAAAAGCTGCACACACCCTGCATGGACCCTTTCACCATCTCTAGCCTTTTACCGTCTAATTTCATAATATCATCGGACCAGACACTTTCTGGTGCACACAATTGATGCACTTTGATGTGCTGGAGATGTCGGCACTTCACCCAGTGCCGCTTTTTCCTGTTGACTTGAACTTATAAACATAGCGCACTCATTTCACAATGCTCCGCGTGACCTGTGCATCTTTTCGCGCCATAGATAGAAGTTGATGGAGACGACGATGAGTAATGCGCAGTGCGAGAGTGTGTTGCAGTCTAACACAAGGCGTGTTCGGCTGCGGCGATAGCATAGTGCCCTCGCGCAGTGGCGAGCGGAGCGGATAACTCCGCACCGTGACCCAGTCTCGGGTATATTTTCTTTCTGCACTCTCAATGGCAGGTTTGCTGCAAGAATCTTCGTTGGGTCTGACACTGTGATGCTATGTTCTCGCACTGTGAAAGGTCACTACACTAGACTTGCACGCCGCAGCTAGGAGGCTAGCGACCATGACTTACTCTCAAGGTTTGCTAGTCAGGGTCTAGAGAGACAATGCATCGTTCGAATAAGCAGAGCGAGTGTACCTTTTGAAACACAACTTCTCTACCTTACACACGCCCCTGCGATTCGGAAGACGACACATCGTAGCCACTGTCGCCTGCTAGTGTAGCGGTGTCCACCCCCATCGCTGGTCTAGGGCACTTGCTTGTTGCAGAAGGCTGTTGTCGCTGCATACCACGGCATTCAAACCATACGTAAGCGTCAGGAAAAGTGTCGCAATATGCTTACCATTTCATTCCTCGCTCTCTTGCTTAACCTATCACAGACCAGCAATATACATCATCTACCGTTTAGCAATACGCTTTAACTTCAGTTTTTGTCTCACAGTTCTTAGACTTGATTTCGTTACTTTCTTTACTGTCGATACCATTTCATTCTGTGTGCACGAAAATAACTCTTTCAGTTGCAATCGACCATGATTTAAATGTTAATTACGAGCAAATCGAATCCTCCGAATGACAAATGGTGTGGCTATATCTAAGTAACTTTTTACCGTTCAGTAACCGCATATATCTAAAGTTGATATTTATCTTTAAGGGTATAATTCCACCGCCCTGCGTAAAGAAACTGCAATCTGAAATATACCAAAACGGTTGGCTAATTTTTCAAGAAGAAAACTTGCAAACCCAAACTCTAGTTATATCTGTAATACGTTCCGCAAAAAGGCATGTTTTAGCTCGTTCCCTTTGTACAAACAACTTCCTGGCGACTAAAAGATTGTGAGAAATTTCAGCCCCATAGCTGGTTACTTGAACTAGCCTAGCTTTGTTATTAGTGTTGGATGAGACACTCAGCATTTAGCTAACAAAGCGATTTCAACCATCTTTGAGGGTTTGTGACTGGCCCCGCAGGCAAGGCTTTGAGGATTAACGTTAAGTGACGCAAAAATTCTAGAAAGATGCAAAAGAACCCAAAGAACATGAATGGTTGAATAAATACAAAGAGACACACTGACTTCTTTTTCGCCCTGTTTTGCCTCTTCCAAATTGAACAAACTAGCTAAAATCTCCACTCTTCATTAGCTACAATACCCTGGCGCCAAAATTGAGGTTCGCCTATTTATTGACTCAAGTGGTTACGCAATAACGGGAATATTCATCTAGAGATTAACAGCGTTTTCTCATCTTCTCCGTATTGCACTACAAGCCACCACCAGCTGTGTTTTCTACGTATTCGTCGCCCCTTTCTGTGATCATAGCCCAACCTGGCGACGGGACGTCACCGCAGTTGGATGAACTCCCGTAAAAAAAGGACGTGGCAGAAGAATGCCACATTTGGATATCATAATGCGAGTTCGCAATAAGTAATATTTTATTTCTGATTATTCATTGCACGAATATTTGCTTCTGATGTAAAAAAAAACTGCTGTGCTGTTCCTGCGATGCGCATTGGGCACGTTGTCGCTATAATCGTGGGCGCATGTTCAGAAAGGGAGTTAGCACTTCGGTTCAGAATAAGTGGCACAATAAGAAGAAAAGTAAACAAATTCAAAGTACTTGTATTTCGTCTTTTCGTTGCCCCGAGAAACTATCGAAGAGCGAACATCCCGTTTGGAATGCTATATTTTAGGAATTTATACTACACAAAAACGATGGTATTGAACATGATTGTTTTACAAAATACTGAGTAGAAGTCATTCAAAATGTATCACCTAGAATGTTAGTGTCTCTTAATAGAAAACTCCTTTGTGTTCAAACGCCATTGATTCTATAAAATTATGCGATTACAATCTGGAAGCCAAGCCATTCAACTTTAGAAAGGCCCCCTAGCTTAGAGTGAATAATTATATCAGTTGTTGATTTGAAGTTCAGGTTATTTTTCATATGATAAAATTGTATGAAGATAATTGTATTGTGGTGAAATGTTCAATATTCTAAAAAATAAAGTTTATTGCAATGTCTCTTAAACATTCGTGCTGAAGATGCACTCATATAAAAGCGGTGGTTGCCTTCTGCAAAATTGAAGCTTCGGCGGTCTGCGGTATAACCCGAGAACGCATAGAAGGAAACCAGGAGAGAAGGCGCAAAAAATCAACAGATTAATTCTTGAACAGCCTCTTTTTAAGCAAGCCGCCAGTTTTCCTAAATCAACCATCCAATGAACAATTTTTTCATAAACACCAAATGTTCACGCAGTAAAACTTTTATGGAAACAGCATTCGTTGCACTTTCGTCCATCACTGCATTCGCTGGTTTCAAACAAAACATTTAAAAAAAAAATTATCAAACAAATAGAGCACTTATGCCCCGGTTAAATTTTTAACCGGAAAACTACGGCACCCAAGCATGACAGAGATTTATAGCCGAAAAACTGTTTACATGCTTTGATTAACATTCCTTCCCAACATTTTAAACTTCGCTCACAAGTGTACGCGAACACATAAACTTTGTTAGCAGTTGTTAGCATTATTGCACGTGATTATTATAATCGTTCTCTAAATGGGCTAGTATTTTACGTTTTCGCGATTGAATTCTGTACAGCTCTCTTATACGCCTGCAACCTCGAAGAGATATTTGCACCGATCACGAATTTCGAAGAGAGAGATAGTAGAGGAAGGAAAAGGAGGTTAACATGTAAAAGGTTCCCGTTGGCTGCCCTGCACTGGGGTGAGAGGGCTGAGAGGGCTTAAACAATAAGAAGTAGACCAGTGTGGTCTGTTTTGATTGAGGCAAACAATGAAAAACGCAATGAAAGTCACAGGTCGCCGCAGCTGTAGCCTGCACATTTTGAGGGCTGCCGAACGCTACGACCTGAGCTGAAAATATCAACAGTCCATCAATAATGGGAGGCAGACAGACGGCGCAGACATTCCAGCGTGTAGAAAGGCTGCTTGCCGTTGCAGGCGATAATGTTGATGACAACGTAAAGATCGGACTTCTCAGAAGGATGAGGCTGGAGGAAGCCTTGTGCCACCTATTGGAGAGCGGCAAGCACTCGATTGAACAAATCCAGCATTTGCAGTGCATTCTGTGCAGCTGGCAATCCAACGAGGTGAGTCAACAAAACGTTTTCGCTGATGCTGAAGTCTAATTAGTTTAGAGTAACGTCATATTTGCTGACCACTTGGGTAATAGAGACCAGCAGAGCTGTTCACTTAGTCACAACGTGTTTATTTCAGCATTTCTTCATTATTGACAGAACATCTTTGTGACAGTTAACAACCTTATTAGATACACCTGAGTATTTCAGCCTCTTATAGGTTTTGTGTTGAATATTACGCCACACAAAATTTCGCGCGTGCAAGAAAAAGTATCAATAATGCACTTCAGAAGAAAAGTTACGCAGAAGAGCAGTTAGTGCGCAAGAGGGACGGCTACGCACACCGCACGTGCATTCACTCGCCTGAAATACTCTGCTCTTCGACAACATTTATCAGGGTCTGGTTTTAAAATGAGGTGTCTAACTGTAGGTCCAGTGCTGCGGTGGTCGTCACTGCAGCAACTTCAGAGCAGGAACAAAACGTGGTAGCAGCATATGACAATCATGTGACTAAATCAGTCTTTTAGCTTTGGGCGCCACGTCTTCTTCATAGACACTGCTAGTTTGATCGCCATGGTTTTCAGCGGTTATTATGGGCCTCTTCGTTCCGCGTGACAGAGTACCACGCGGAATAATTAAGCATCCCCGTAACAATATATAAACCCTGCGCACCTGCACCAGGTCTAGCAAAGTGTGTTCAAAATATTTTTTTTCCATCTTTGAATGCAAAGGGGTGTTACAACACAAAAGTTGCAATTGATGCTGCAGCTCCTCTTATTGGAATAAATTTTAAGAATGTCGCATCTGCCTCGTTTGAATCCGCGGAGTGATTTCTTCCTCCTTTGAAAAAAAAAAAGCTGTTTTTCAAAAGGGATATTTGCATCGAGATATTAACTATCGCTGCTACGCCGGTTCCAATTGGCGCAGTCCGCTCACCAGTATTGCCATATTTTTTTCTCAAGAATGCCCTTTCCACTTCTACTGCAGATGAGCACATCACATAATACAGTGAAGCTCATGTGACACTGGTTCATGGTCGGCACCATCCGACTCTATACGGTCCCGCCTTATTGAGTTGTATTAATGGCACGTCAGTATTAATGGCACGGAAGAGTCGATATGAAAAATAATCACTATATTGACATTAATCATTCGGGGTTTATGTGTATTTAATAAGTCTCGCCTGCACCCGGCACTCGGTGAGTGTGGATCAAATTGAGGGGACACAAAAGTATAGCACACGACCAAACATCATGAGTCAAAACATCGCAGCGACGAAACAGCGGAAGGACAAAACAGCATGGCTTAAAAAAAAGCATAAGGAAAATCAGCACCATTCGAAACAGCACACCGGACAAAACGGCACAGCGACTAAACAGCATGAAGAGAGAAGAGCGCAGGAAAAAACAGCACGACGACCAAATAGCACTTCGGGGTACGGTGCAGAGCTGCTGGAGATGTGATACTATCACAGCCATAACAGCAAATGGCAAAATCACAACAACTGCAGAAGCGATATTTCGAGTTAGCGAGTGCTCGTTTCGTGGGTTCATTACGAAACAGGTCTGGCTCATTGATTCAGGAGCAGAGTTGTTTAATGGTGCATATGGCAGAACTGGTGGTTATGGATATTGCTTGCTTGCTTGAAATTCCCTGCATTTATTCTACAAACCTGCTTCAGTTAATTGCCACCTGCGCTTGTTCGGTTCGGTTAGGTTAGGTGTTTCTTGTGGTTCTTCAACAAAACGGTCTAATCGGTCGAAAGTTAATCTTTTGAAGAAATTGGCTTCAAAGCGAAACATTTTGCGTTCATAAAGTGTCGCGAACATTGAATTGTAGACATAATTCTCTTTGAAGTGAAGAAACCAGGTTCACTATAAAAATGCCTTCAGGAAATGCACGCTGGTGCATGAATTTTCAGGTCAGTAGGGTTGCCCGTTTCACAAAATATGGTAACTGCTGGTCAGCCTCAGAAAACTATTGTGCATTGTCCAGGTTAAACATCAAACAACCTCGTGGAGGGGCGGTTCTGCCCGGGCAATTCTGCCCTCGCAAAAAGTAAGCATCACATACTGGATATATTCTGTGCATGAAGGCCCTGTACCTTGCTCTAAACAATACTGCACAGCATTCGATTGCCGACACCGCCAGTTTTGAAAAATGAGGACATTTTGTACATACAGAGCCCTATATCGGACGCATTTGTCCAAATTAAGCATAATGATTGTCAACCCGCAGAATAAATGCTTCCACAACAATTTCTTTAGCGTTATTTATTCCATTACCCCCCAGAAAAGTGTGTATTTGAGATCACGAATATTACCCTACTCTGTGCCTTACTTAGTATGTTAAACAAGCACTCGCTAACTTCAAAGGTCGCTGCCCTATTTACTGTGATTTATCATTAGTTTATGGCTATGACTGTTCATCACTCCAGTAGCGCTGGACCGCACTCTAATGTGCCGTTTTTTCGTCGTGCTCTTTCTTCCCTGTGCTTTTCTTCCGTCCTGCTCTTTTTTTCGCTGTGCTGTCTTCTCGTTATGCCATTTTGTCCAGCTTGCTGTTTTGACTTTTGCTGTTTCTCACTGGGCCGTCATGTCGCCATGCTATATTTCTCTGTGCTGTTTTGTTGCTGTGCCGTTTTTCCCGTGTGCTGTTGTTTCGTGCGTTGTTTTTTGTGCGCTGTTTTTACGCAGGCTGCTTTGTCGGGTGTTGTTCTTTCATGGCGCCACAACTTCCATAAAGCTCGTTTAACAAGCAGTTTCAACAGCACGCATAGGTTCTATCTACCGGTTTGCACTGTCAAATTTTTTACTTAAGAAAATCTTTCCAGCAGTTGTACACGAATAGGCTTTAGGTGCACCGAGTCTCATGAAATTATTTACAATGATTTGTTATAGGAATTTTTATCGGCGCCCACCATGCTGAGAATGCGCCCGAAAACTGTCGAAGTGGGGCCTTGTGATAAGAATACTGGAATAAGTATACCGGAGACTGTTTTACAGCATTTAAAAGGTTTTCATAGCAAGGAACCACTGTGTAACACGCACTGAAAACGTGTCCGGAAAGCGTCAAATTACTCTTCCATTTTATAAATGTAAAATAAACCTAGAATTTAAAATGACCATTTTTTTTTCGTTCAGAATTTCATACTGCCAAATTTTCCGCTGCCAATGTTTGCGGTCATCAAATGCAAGATTACTTCATGCATTCATGAAATACTTAACGCATTATTCGCAATTTTATTTTACTTAATAATTCAATAGAACAAATACACGGTCTTCACTGTGACATATTCAAGCAAGGCTCTGCGTAGGCTGCAAAGGCTACAAAAGAACGTTACCCGGCAAGCGTGCTTAAATGACTGCTGCGTTGCGCTTTGCGCATACACTATATTTATTGAAAATTGTGCGGCACAATTTTCGAGAGTTGCGGTTCTTTGTGCAAAATTTGATTCGCGTGGCGCCTTGTTTTACCGCAGATTACCTCTATTTTTTGTCTCAACGGGCGCGACGCTGCATTTAGATGTGAATGGTATCACGCAAGATCCCAATCACTGTGCAGTTACAGAACAAAAGAAATACATTGCAATCACACATCTCATATTACTACCATGAGAAAGCAGTTGAATGTGTCCTCGATGGTTAATTGTATGCTGTAAATCTAATGAATGCTTTTTTCCTAACCCAAGGCATCCAACTAGCGACATAATGATTCTGAGGATGAAGTATTAAAGTGGCCGGTAGTGGCTGGTGAGCGGGGCTTCTGGAGAGCTGGGGTAGGATGAGAAACTAAATCAAGGGCACCAGTGGATGGGTGAGTATCCCCGTACCTAGTTAGTACAGGTAGGGAAGTGGTTTGTGCTTGTGAAGTCCAGTTAAATTACCCATTGAGTCATCTAATTCTATTTGGCCGTCATTTTTTCTTCGCGCTCGTGTCATTTAAATGAGTGGAGGCATTGTGGACAGCTAGTGTAAGCGAGTTGGTTGGATGGTATTGGCTGGAGTGTAGATTTGATGACGGGTGGACATTGAGATGAGTTGGTGGACGGTACTTCTGGAACGAGGGCGTTCGATGGTCTGGGCTGGCAAGGTGTATGGGGTGAGGCGGTTTCCGGATGGAGGGAGACAAGGCCAGTTATTTACCTAAGGGAGGGACTGTTCAGTAGTCCTGCCGACTGATGACTTTCCTCTCTGGGATTACAGACAGATGAGGTCATTATTGCATTGTGACAGTAAAACTCCTTTTGCAGTAAACGGACTTCGAGCATCTGCTCTGCAAATTGCGACCGATTTTTGTTAATAAAAGATATTAAATACAGCCTCCGATTTTGCCATTCTACGTGTAATCACAGCATAATTTTGTGCCATTTATGAAATCATTTGCTCCTGGATGCTGTCTCGATCTCTTTGTTTTTCATGTTTTAGGCTTTTTTCACAACTTTTCTGAAAACTTCCAGCAATACTTTGGTCCAGCAAGCTGTTCGTAACAAGACACATCTGTCGAAGTGCGAGTGAGAGCTCGAAATAGAGGCCTTCTTTGTATTTCGTCCTTCCTTCCACGCGCAAGTTCATATTTCTCCAGATATGTCTTTTGAAATATTATTCGTTAGAACTAAGAGGTAGTGGTGGTGAAAAGCATTTTTTCCTCTATATGTACAAAGAGGTGCTCGTGGGAAGGCCCTTAGTGGGTCTCGCCGCTTACAATACCAGGCGGAGTCCCTGATTCCGGGACGCAGTTGGTCTTGACCGCTGCGTACGTCCACCGAACCAGGGCCTGTTGGGCCGATTTTGCCTGCATGCCCAAACCATTTGAAAATGTGGGCCACCTCCCCACAAAATAAGCAGTAGTCAAAACAAGTCAAAGTGCTTTATACCGCCAGACACAGCAGGATGTTCGTAAAGAGCTTAAGGAGAGCTCGCTCGCCAGCTTTACGCCGCCCCTTCATAGTAACCGGGTAGCTCCGGTGTTCGGCACGATAATGCTCAGTAACATCTTTAAAAGAAAGTAGAGGGTGGTTATCTGAGTTAAGGGCCTCCCAAGGAAGGCCTGATGCGCGGCAGCTGAGTGCGCGGGCTGCCTCATGGGCGGCTACGTTACCTGGAAAGCCTTGGTTGGCCGGGGACCCTTCTGATTGAGCGATGAGCTGGATCACAGTCGAAAGTACTGTGGTGAAAAAATTGGTGAGCAAGTGGAGCGATCCAACCAAAATCAAAGTTACGGTAGGCTTAGCGAGATGAATGTAGAGTCGGGATGAGAGGCTGTGAGGGCGATTGCTATCTCCTCTACATGAGTTGAGCTGGTCGCTCTGAACGATCGGCCATCCACCTGTTTTTCCTCGTGTATTACTGCAGCCGTGTTCCATTCCCCCCTGGAGTGCCAGGCGCCTGCAATGTAGATGTAGAAGGCGTGTTTCTTTGAGCCATAGTGGCAGTGCTGGGCACCCGCCCTCATCTTGTGCCCGCCATTATGGTCCTCCTTGTTCAACTTAGACGGAACGGGTCGAACGTAAAGGGCCCGTCTCCACAGTCCGGGCACTCGAACCTGTTCTATTGTATTGTGGACATGCTTGATATGCAACCGGTCCAAGGGTCGGCGACGGGACACTTTCTGAACGAGACGCGTGTATTGGTTAACGAGATGCGCCTCGCGAAGTTTCCGTTAGGTTTTCACAACCCCCAACGGAACAGTCGCGCGCTGAAAGTGTAGGTCCGGAGGTTGATCGCTCTCGAACATTTTGTGAAGTACAACCTCCAAGCAATCTTCGTCAAGTTTTCGTAAGCCGAGGTAAGGAGTCAAGTACAGTACTCGACAAATTAGGAAGGCATGAGCGCGCCACACCGCATCCTCACTCCGCAACCCCCCTCCCTTATTGGAAACGCGGCAAACTGTGCAGTTCACGTGGTCGCCGACTTTGCGGAGTTTGGAAAGAGTCGTGTCTGCCCGGCGATGCTAACTAATGAAAATACCGAGCATTCTCCTGTCCTGTGCTGCGCGACTAGGACGGCTTACGAGATAGAGAGCTGAATGGAGATTTTGCATTTCGGAGAATGTCAAATATGCACAAATTCAGACTTGGACGGCGATCACTGGAGGCCGCAGTACGTAGCATAATGGTGTGCATTGTTCGCCGCTGGTTGCAGGCATTCCTCCATCGCCCCTATGTTTCCCACAGTAGCTCAGATGGTGATGTCATCGACGTACAGTGCATGCTGAACACCGCCGACACCCGCCAGCAGTACCTGGAGGTGCATTATCGCAACATCAAAGAAAAGCGGTACAACACAGCGCCTTGTGGTTTGCGCGCACTGTGGCCGATAGCCAACACCGTGATTACAGAAGAACTACAACTACTACGACACCAACGGCTTTTCGACCAAATATTCTGTATACATTCTCTCGTAATAGCTAATGCTGGCGGCCGCTGTAGCCAGTAGCGGCCCGGGGTACCTTCTCCAGAGCCGTCTGCGACAGTGACTGGTGGTAATCTTTCAAGTTTGATTGAAATCACAACAACACAATGCCTATAAACATATAATTGAATTTGAAATTTCTCTTCGAAGGACGTAGCGCGCAAAGAACTGTGAGATAAAGTGGTGCAATTACTGAAAGCAAATTTTGACGCGCTGAAAAATGGTGGAGGACGTGCTACTTTGCTCTCTATTCTGCGAAAGGTTACTCGCTGCGTTCGCTATACCAAAATAAAATCTTTAATTTCCGACGCGTTAACATGTATTCATTTGAAACCCAGAAATCTGTCCCAGCCCCCGCAACTCTCAGAAAGCTGCGTTCTCATTATACACTCCTCTGTACAATCCGCCCTACAGGTTTACGCATTGAATTAGGTGTCTCAAATGATTTTGTTCTAAACATGCGAAATCGGCCGCCTCCGAGCTCGACGTTCAGCGCTTTGAGTGCTCCTTGGGAGGGAGTGTGGCATTCGCATGAGCCTCGTGCTTACTTGTGAAAATCTTCATACGTTAGCAAAGTGATTGAGGTTGAGAGGAAGGAAGGCTATGCTTTGAAGGATTTCCTTTGATGAATTTTTTTAAAGCTTTCAACAAATGTTTTCTCTCAAATGTAAGAATACTAGTTACTAGTGAAGCATCTCGTCAGTGCAATATCAGCATCTAGTTCCTTGAGACATTATCAGATCCTTCTGAAAAGCCGCTAGGCAGAGGATCTAGATATAATCCGCACATATTTGAGCGAAATTTCTGATGCAAGAACTTACAAAAAAAGCATTTTGTGCAAGAATAAATGCTGCGCTTCAATCTTCCTGTCAGCTACACACGAAGCTGGGTGTCAGTCAGCTGCATTCCAAGCAGCTCACTGATATATGCTCCTCGTTGCTTCTTTAAGGGCAATGGAACCGTTGAAACGTACATGTGTGCTGTAGTCTTTTTTAGTTTCTTTTCATAGAAACCTTAAGCGCTTAAACTAAAAATGCCTACGTTTGAATTGCTGCATTAACAGCACGGTCATAGCACGTGCAAATATATTCTTAACAAATGTGCTCGATGGAATGGAAAATTTCTATCGATACTGAAGGAAACAGGGCGACGACATTGAAGATTATTCACCCATACATGAGGAAGGAGCGTCTCTGAACCGCGGGCCCTAGAAATACGACAAGAAATACTTTATAGATTCTACAAAGAACCAATTTTGTTCAAGTATTCAAGGTGATTATAATATTCTGAAGAGAAAAATATGGGCTATTCTGTCTTGTTCCACAGGCGTTCTGCTATAGCCACTGGACACATAATTGGTATTATAAATTTTTAAAGCTTGGTGATAAGTTCCTAAGCAAGTGATTACCGTGAAAAGCAGCACACACTCTGCATTGAACCCTTTCATCATCTCTAGCATTTTACCCCCTAATTTCATAATGTCATCGGACAACACGTAATTTTCTGGTGCACGCCGCTAATGCGCTATGATGTGCTGGATACGTCGGCACTTCACACAGTGCCGCTTTTTCCTTTTGCATTCAGTTTATAAACATAGCGCACTCATTTCACAGAGCTCCGCGTGACCTGTGCATCTTTCCGCGCTGTAGATTGAAGTTGATGGAGACGACGATTAGAAATGCGTAGCGCGAGAGTGTGTTGCAGTTTAACACAAGGCGTGTTCGGCTGCGGCGATAGCATTGTGCCCTCGCGTAGTGGTGAGCGAAGCTGATAACACCGCACCGCGACAGGCTCGGTACCCAGTCGTGGGTAGAATTTCTTTCTGCACTCTCAATGGCAGGTACTCGGCAAGAATCTTCGTTGGGTCTGACCCTGTGAAGCAATGTTTTCGCACTGTGAAAGGTCACTACACTAGACTTACACGACGCAGCTAAAAGGCTAACGACCAGCAGTTACTCTCAATGTTTTCAAGCCAGGGGACTAGAGAGACAATGCATCGTTCGAATAAGCAGAGCGAGTGTACCTTTTGAAACACAACTTCTCTACCTTACATGCCCCTGCGATTCGGAAGATGACACATCGTAGCCACTGTCGCCTGCTAGTGTAGCGGTGTTCACCCTCATCGCTTGCCTAGGGCACTCGCTTGGTGTAGAAGGCTGTTGTCGCTGAATGCCAAGGCATTCGAAACCATAGCTAAGCGCCAGGAAAAGTGTCGCAATATGCATACCATTTCATTCCTCCCTCTCTTGCTTAACCATTCACAAACCAGCAATATACATCATCTAGCGTTAAGCAAAAGGCTTTCAATTTGAATTTTGTCTGATAGTTCTTAGACTTGATTTCGTTACTTTCTTTACTATCGATACCATTTCATTCTGTGTGCACAACAATAACCCTTTCAGTTGCGATCGACCGTGATTTAAATGTTAATTACCAGCAAATCGATTCCTCCGACTGAGAATTGTTATGGTCTTCTCCAAGTAATCTTTTGTGGTACAGTAATCTCATATATCTAAAGATGATATTTATCTTTAAGTGAGTAATTCCACCTACCCCCGTAAATAAAACTGCAAACTGAAAAGTACCAAAACAGTTGGCTTATTCTTCAAAAAGAAAACTGGCAAATCAAAACTCTAGTTATATCTGTAACATGTTCCCCGAAAAAGCATGTTTTAGCTCGGTCCCTTTGTACAAACAACTTCCTGGAGACTAAAAGGAGGTGAGAAATTTCAGCCCTATAGCTGGTTACTTGAACTAACCTAGCTTTGTTGTTAGTGTTGAATGAGGCACTAATCCATTAGCTACCAAATTGATTACGACCATCTTTGAGGATTTGTGAGTGGCCACGCTGTCAAGGCTTTAAGTGTTAACGTTGAAGTGACGCTCAAACGGTAGAGAGGTGCAAAGGAACGAAAAAGAACATGGATGGTTGAATAAATAAAGAGACGTGCTGACTTCATTTTAGCCCTGTTTTGCTCTTAATATTGAACGAACAAGCTAAAATTGCCACTCTTCGTCAGCTCCAACACCCTGGCGCCATAACTGAGATTCGGCTATTTATTGAGTCCAGTGGTTACGCAATAACGGGCACGTTCTTGTAGATATTAACACCATTTTTTAATCTTCTCCATTTCGCACTACAGGCCACCATCAGCTGTGTTTTCTACATATTCGTCGCTCCTTGCTGTGATCATAGACCAACCTGGCGACGGGACGTCACCGCAGTTGGATGAACTCCCGTAAAAAAGGACGTGGCAGAAGCGTGCCCCATTTGGATGTTATAATGCGAGTTCGCAATAAATTAATTTTTTATTTCTATTTATTCACTGCAGGAATCTTTGTTTCTGATGTAAAAAAAACTGCTGCGCTGTTCATGCTATGCGCATTGGGCACGCTGCCGCTATAATCGTGGACGCATGTTCAGAAAGGGAGTTAGCACTTCTGTTCAGAATGCGTGGCACAATAAGAAGAAAAGTAAACAAGTTCAAGTACTTGCACTTCATCCTTTCACTTGTCCGAGAAACTATCGAAGTGCTAACAGCCCATTTGGAATACTATTTTTTTTTTGGAATTTACACTATACAAAAACGATGCTAATAAAAATGATTGTTCTTCAGAATACTGAGTACAAGTCATTGAATATGTATCAGCTAGAATGTTAGTGTCTCTTAATAGAAAACTCCTTTGTGTTTAAACGCCATTGATTCCGTAAATTTTTTAGATTAGTGGCTGAACACCACGCCATTCAACTTTAGAAACGCCCCCTAGCTTAGAGTTATTAATTATATCAGTTGTTGATTTGAAGTCCTGGTTATTTTTTATGATATCATAAAATTTGATGAAGATAATAGTATTGTGGTAAAATGTTGAATAATTCAAAAAATAAAGTTCATTTCAACGACTGTAAAACATTCGTGCTGAAGATGCACTCATATAAAAGCGGTGGTTGCAGCTTTCGGCGGTAAACACGGGAACGCATTTGAGGAAACGAGGAGAGAATGCGCAAAAATTCCACATAATAATTTTTGACCCTCTTTTTAAGCAAGCCTCTAGTTTTCCTAAATCCATCATCCAATGAACATTTTTTTCTTAAACACCAAATGTTCAAGCAGTAAAACTTTTATGCGAACAGCATTCGTTGCACTTTCGTCAATCACTGCTTTCGCTGGTTTAAACAGAACATTTAAACAAACAATTATGAAACAAAAAGAGCACTTATCACCTGGGTAAGTTTTTAACCAGTAAACTACAGCACCCAATAATGACAGAGATTTATAGCCCAAAAACATTTATCATGCTTTGATTAACATTCCGTCCCAACATTTCCATCTTCGCTCACAAGTGTACGCGAACACTCAAACTTTGTTAGCAGTTGTTAGCATTATTGGACGTGATTATTACAATCGTTCTCTAACTGTCTAGTGTTTTACGTTTTCGCGATTGACTTCTGTACAGCTCTCTTATACGCTTTTACCCTCTAAGAGATATTTGATAATAATAATAATTGGTTTTTTGGGGAAAAGAAATGGCGCAGTATTTGTCTCATATATATCGTTGGACACGCTAACCACGCCGTAAGGGAAGGGATAAAGGAGGGTGTGAAATAAGAAAGGAAGAAAGAGGCGCCGTAGTGGAGGGCTCCGGAATAATTTCGACCACCTGGGGATCTTTAACCTGCACTGACATCGCACAGCACACGGGGGCCTTAGCGATATTTGCACCGATCACGAACTTCGGAGAGAGGGATTCTAGAGGAAGGGAAGGAAGGTTAACATGTAAAAGGTTCCGTTTGGCTGCCCTGCACTGGGGGAGAGAGATGAGAGGGCGTAAAAAATAGGAAGTAGAGCAATGTGTTCTGTTTTGATTGAGGCAAACAATGACAAACGCACTGAAAGTCACAGGTCGCCGCAGCTGTAGCCTGCACAACTTGGGGGGCTGCCGAACGCTTCGACCTGAGCAGAAAATATCAACAGTTCTTCATGAATAATGCGAGGCCGACAGGCGGCGCAGACATTCCAGTGTGTAGAAAGGCTGCTTGCCGTTGCAGCTGATAATGTTGATGACGACATAAGCATCGGACTTCTAGGAAGGATGAGGCTGTAGGATGTATTGTGCCAGCTATTGGAGAGCTGCAAGCACTAGATTGAAGAAATCCAGCATCTTCAGTTCATTCTGTGCAGCTGGCAATCCAACGAGTTGAGTCAACAAAACGTTTTTGCTGATGCTGAATCCTAATCAGGTTAGAGTAACGTCATGTATGCTGAAAACTTCGGTAATGTAGACCACCAGAGATGTTCACTTACTGGACACGTGTTTATGACAGCATTTTCTCATTATTTAAAGAACATATTTGTTACAGTTAACAATCCTATTATATACACATATGTATTTCAGCCTCTATTAGCTTTGACGTGGTATATCACGCCTCACAAAATTTCGCGCGTGCAAGAAAAAGTACCAAAAATGCACTTCAGGAGAGTTTCTCGGAAGAGCAGTTAGTGCGCGAGAGCCACCGCGACGCACACCGCACGTGCATTCACTTGCCTGAAACACTCTGCTCTTCATACAATATTTATCTTGGTCAGGTTTAAAAATGAGGTGTCTAATTGTAGGTGCAGTGCTCCGGTGGTCGACACAGCAGCAACTTCAGGGCAGAAACAAAACGTTGTTGTAGGCTATGACAATCGTGTGAGTAAATTAGTCTTTAAGCCTACTGCGTCACGTATTCTTCATAGACACTGCTAGTTTGATCGCCATGGTTTTCAGCGCTTATTATGCGCCTCTTCGTTCCGCGTTACAGCGTACCACGCGGCATAATTAAGTATCCCCAGCCACAATATATAAACCCTGCGCACCTGCACCAGGTCTAGCAAAGTGTGTTAAAAATATTTTTCCATCTTTAAATGCAAAGGGGTGTTACAACACAAAAGTTGGAATTGATGCTGCAGCTTCTCTTATTGGAATAAATTTTAAGAATGTCGCATCTGCCTCGTTTGAATCCGCGGAGTGATTTCTTCCTCCTTTGAAAAAAAAGCTGTTTTTCAAAAGGGATATTTGCATCGAGATATTAACTACCGCTGCTCCGCCGCTTTCAATTGGCGCAGTCCGCTCACCAGTATTGCCATATTTTTTCTCAATAATGCCCTTTCCACTTCTACTGCAGATGAGCACATCACATAATACAGTGAAGCTCATGTGACACTGGTTCATGGTCGGCACCATCCGACTCTGTACGGTCCCGCCTTATTGAGTTGTATTAATGGCTCGTCAGCTGTTAAGGAAGAGTCGATTTGAAAAATAATCACTATAGTGTCATTAATCATTCGGGGTTTATGTATATTTAATAAGTCGCGCCTGCACCCGGCTCTCGGTGAGGCTGGTATAACTTGAGGGGACACGAAAGAATAGCACACGACGAAACAGCATGCGTCAAAACATCGCAGCGACGAAACAGCGGAAGGACGAAACAGCATGGCTTAAAAAAGCATAGAGAAATTAGCACGATTCGAAAGAGCACACCGGACAAAACAGCACAGCGACTAAACAGCATGAAGAGAGAAGAGCGCAGGAAAAAACAGCACAACGACCAAATAGCACTTCGGGGTACGGTGCAGAGCTGCTGGAGATGTGATACTATCTCAGCCATAACAGCAAATGGCAAAATCACAACACCTGCAGCAGCGATATTTAGAGTTAGCGAGTGCTCGTTTCGCGGGTTCATTACGAAACAGGTCTGGCTCATTGATTCAGGAGCAGCGTTGCTTGAACGGTGCTTATGGCAGAACTGGTGGTTATGGATATTTCTTGCTTGCTAGAAATTCCCTGCATTTATTCTACAAACCTGCTTCAGTTCATTGCCCCCTGCGCTTGTTCGGTTAGGTTAGGTTAGGTGTTTCTTGTGGTTCCTCAACAAAACGGTCTAATCTGTCGAAAGTTAATCTTTTGAAGAAATTGGCTTCCAAGCGAAACATTTTGCGTTCATAAAGTGTCGCGAACATTGATTTGTAGACATAATTCTCTTCGAAGTGAAGAAACCAGGTTCACTATAAAAATGCCTTCAGGAAATGCACGCTGGTGCATGAATTTTCAGGTCAGTAGGGTTGCCCGTTTCACCAAGTATGGTAACTGCTGGTAAGCCTCAGAAAACTATTGTGCAGTGTCCAGGTTAAACATCAAACAACCTCGTGTAGGGGCGGTTCTGCCCGGGCAATTCTGCCCTCGCAAAATGTAAGCATCACATACTGGATATATTCTGTGCATGAAGGCCCTGTACCTTGCTGCAAACAATACCGCACAGCATTCGATTGCCGACAGCGCCAGTTTTGAAAAATGAGGACTTCTTGTACATCCAGAACCCTAGATCGTACGT
This sequence comes from Amblyomma americanum, assembly GCF_052857255.1. NCBI lineage: Eukaryota > Metazoa > Arthropoda > Arachnida > Ixodida > Ixodidae > Amblyomma > Amblyomma americanum. The sequence goes on along the minus strand of NC_135505.1, from coordinate 53,730,124 downwards.
ATTTGTCCGAATTCAGCATAATGATTGTCAACCCGCAAAATATATGCTTCCAGAACAATTAATGCAGCGTTATTTCTTCCATTACCGGCCAGAAAAGTGCGTATTTGAGATCACGAATATTACCCTACTCTGTGCCTTACTTAGTATGTTAAACAAGCACTCGCTAACTTCAAAGGTCGCTGCCCTATTTATTGTGATTTATCATTAGTTTATGGCTATGACTGTTCACCACTCCAGTAGCGCTGCACCGCACTCCAATGTGCCGTTTTTTCGTCGTGCTCTTTTTTCCCTGCGCTTTTCTTTCGTCCTGCTCTTTTTTCGCTGTGCTGTTTTCTCGTTATGTAATTTTGTCCGGCGTGCTGTTTTGAAGCTTGCTGTTTCTCACTGGACCCTTATGTCACCATGCTGTTTTTCTCTGTGCTGTTTTGTTGCTGTGCCGTTTGTTTCAGGTGCTGTTTTTTCGTGCGTTGTTTTTTGTGCGCTGTTTTGACGCATGCTGTTTTGTCAAGTGTTGTTCTTTCATGGCTCCACAACTTGCATAAAGCGGGTTTAACGAGCAGTTTCAACAGCACGCATAGTTTCTAACTACCGATTTCCACTGTCAAGCTCTTTATTTAAGAGAATCTTTCCAGCTGCTGTACAAGGATAGGCTTTAGGTGCACCGAGTGTCATGAGATACTTTCAATGATAACGTAAAGGAATTTCTATCGGCGCCCACCTTCCTGGGAACGCACCAAAAACTCTCGAAGTCGGGCCTTCAGTTGGTTATGAAAGTGCACGTCAAGAATACCGGAGACTGTTTTACAGCATTTATTAGGCTTTCATAGCAGGGAAGCACTGTTGTAACACGCACAGAAAAGGTGTCCTGAAAGCGTCAAATTACACTTCCATTTCATTAATGTAAAAAAACCTACAATTCCAAATGACCATTTTTTTTTGTTCAGAATTCTCTACTGCCAAATTTTCCGCTGACAATGCTTGCTGTCATAAAATGCAAGATTACTTTATGCATCCTTGAAAAACTGCACGCATTGTTAGCAATTTCATTTTACGTATTAGCTCAATATAACAAATACACGGTCTTCGCTGTGACAAATTCAAGCAAGGCTCTGCGTAGACAGCAAAGGCTACAAAACAATGTTACCCGGCAAGCGTGCCTAAATGATTGCTGCGTTGCGCTTTGGCCATACACTATTTTTATTGAAAATTGTGCGGCACCATATTTGACAGTTGCGGTTCTTTGTGCAAAATTTGTGATTCGTGTGGCGTCTTGTTTTACCGCAGATTACCTCTATTTTTTGTCTCAATGCGCGCAACGCTGCATTTTTATTGTGAGGGGTATCACGCAAGTTCACAATCACTGTGTATTTACTGAAGAAAAGAAATACAGTGCAAACCAGACATCTCATATTACTACCATAGGAAAGCAGTTGAATATGCCCTCTATGATTAATTGTATGCTGTGAATCTAATGATTGCTTTTATCCTTACCCTAGCCATCCAAATAGCGACAATTTTTCTGGGGGTCAAGTATTAAGGTGGCTGGTAGTGGCTGGTGAGCGGCGCTTCTGGGGAGCTGGGGTAGGATGAGGAGGTAAATCAAGGTTGCCAGTGGATGGGTGGGTAGCCCCGTACCTAGGGAGTACAGATAGGGAAGTGGTTCGTGCTTGTGAAGTCCAGTTGAATTACCCATTGAGTCGTCTAATTCAATTTGGCCGTCATTTCTTCTTCGCGCTCTTGTGTGCCATTCAAATGGGTGGAGGCATTGTGGACAGTTAGGATAATCGGGTTGGTTGGATGTTAGTAGCTGGAGTGCAGACTTGATGTTAGGTGGACATTGAGAAGTGTTGGTGGATGGTACTTCTGGAACGAGGGCGTTCGATAATGTGGGCTGGGGAGGTGGATGCGGTGTGGCGGTTGCCGGATTGATGGTTGCATGTGCAGTTCCTTACTTAAAGGGAAGTGGCAGATTTTGCCTGCATGCCCAAACCATGTGAAAGGTGGGGGCCACCTCTCCACAAAATCAGCAGTCATCAAGAGAAGAGTAAAAGTGCTTGAAGACCGCCGGGCACAGCAGGGTGTTTGTAGAAAGCCTAAGGAGAGCTCGTTTGCCAGCTTTACCCAGCCCTTTCATAGGAACCGGGTAGCGGCTTTGTTCGGCGCGATAATGCTCAGTAGTGTCTTTATAAAAAGGAGAGGGTTGTGATCTGGGTTAAGAGCCTCCCAAGGAACGCCTGATGCCCGGCAACTGAGTGCGCGGGCTGTCTCGTGGGCGTCTACGTTACATGGCATGCCATGGTTGGCCGGTACCCATGTGATTGAGCGATGAGCTGGGTCGCAGTCGAAAGTACTGTGGTGAAAACCTTGGTGAGCAAGTGGAGCGATCCAACCAAACTCAAAGTTACGACAGGCTCCGCGAGAGTCTGTGAGGATGGATTTAGAGTCGGGATGAGAGGCTACGAGGGCGATTGCTACCTCTGGTGCCATTAATTACCATCTGGTGCCATCAATCACTTCTTTAAATTTCTTGAAACTATTTTAGCTACGCAACTGATCAGTCTATAGATATGGTTCTAGGTGGCGATATTAACATAAATATGTTTTCATTGAGTCAATCCCAAAAAGAACTCCAGTACTTAATTGCTGCTAATGGTTTTTTACTATAATAACGAAGCTGACGCGAGTGACTTTATGAAGTTAATCTTTATTAGATGTATTCATTACAAATGTTGACAGTAATTTAGTAACTGCAGACGTAGTATATACCAACATTAGTTATTATTTTGTAATTGTCATGATTGCTGATAAAACTGTACATGTTAATTACCAAAGGCAAATAATTTATGCACAATCTATAACGAAAAAAAATCTTGAATCCTTTCTTGCTGCCATTAGCCAACAGACCTGGAACCACGTTTTTGAGGAAGATAGTAGTTACACCGCTTGCCTTAACTTCATCACTACATTAAAGGCTATATATGATGCACATTTTCCACGAAGAAAGACAGCCACGTCATCAAAAGAACGGAATCCCTGGATAACGTCCGACTTGCTCCAAATGATCAAGCATAAGAACCGATTGGATACACAGTTTCTACAATCAAAAGATGAAGAGTTGCTTCGGCAATTCAAAAATTACAGAAATAATCTAACATCAAATAATATAACATCAATGGCTCGAGACGCCTATTTCACAAATGTATTTTGGAGCCCTGAAGAACAGCTATCGGATGTAATCTGGCGAAAACTGTGTTGCTTATTGCAGCAAAATACCCGTGATACTTCCGAAAACTTTCAGCATGAAGGTAAACGAATATATGAGACCTGTTTAGCTGATGCTTTCAACGATTTCTTTATCTTACAAGCATCTCAGAGTCAGGTAGAGTGCAGCCAAAATTACATTGAATTTATGAAGGGATGCAGCTGTCCATCATCCCTTTTCGTTGGCGCCCACGAACTACACAGAAAGTTTCTCGTGCATAAGTAACATTAAAATTAGCAAGTCAGTAGATGCAACTGGTCTCCAAATAGCGCCCATTAAACATGTTCTTCACCTAATATGCCCCGCTGTTACTCACATTTCCAATCTCATATTATCCACCGCTGTATTTCCAAAGGCACTGCAAATGGATCGAGTGATACCGGTTTTTAAAAGCGGCGACAAGAATTTGATTCGTAACTATCGTCCAATTTCTATACTGCCAGTGTTCTCGAAGGGTGTAGAAAAATTAATGCATGGTAGGGTACTATCTTTCTTTGAAAAACATAATCTGCTCCTTGACTTTCAGCGCGGGTTTCGAAAGAATCGATCCACTGAAACAGCATTACTGACTCAAAAAGAAATCATTATAGATATGTTTCAAAATAAGGAAATAGGTGCAGGCATATATATAGATTTTACTAAGGCTTTTGACTTGATAAACCACAAAAGTTTACTACATAAACTGGCAAGCCATTGTGTCCGAGGAATAGTTCACGATCTTATGAAATCGTATTTGTCGAACAGAACACAATATGTTGACTTTAAAAATTCGTTGTCCTCAATACAAAATATTTATGCAGGAGTCCCCCAAGGAAGTATACTGGGACCGCTCTTATTTTTAATCTATATAAATGATATTGTGCAATGTCTAACTGATGGAAAGATTGTATCCTACGCTGATGACACTTCGGTGTTCATAACCGGGAGATCAGAAAGTGACATTGAAGAGAAAGCAACCAAAACACTGAGTGCATTAAATGCATGGGCAAAATCAAATTGTTTGAAGATTAGTTCTAAAAAGACAAAAATAATATTGTACTTTCCAAAAAGAAAGATAATTTCTAGGCCGTTGAAAGTGTTCTTAAGCTCTGATATTGTTGAAATTGTAGATTCCGTTAAAATCCTTGGCGTTATATTCTCAAAGCATTTGACTTGGAATGATCATGTTGACTATATCAGATCAAAAGTGTCTTCAGCTGTGGGTGTCATGTTGCGGCTGCGCGGTACTCTTCCTCTCAAAGTTAGGCTATTAGGCTATTGCTATTATACTCATTAGTTCTTTCTCTTTTACAATATTGTTGTACCGTCTGGGACACTACAGGTGTCACAAATTTATCCAAGCTTCACCTTCTTCAAAAAAGAGCTGTAAGATGCATTGCTGGTGTTCCTTATTGTTCCCCCACACATGACTTGTTTTTAAATTATGAAATTCCTGCCAATCTATAGTTTAAACAATTATAGACTTTTAATGATATATAAACGCTCTTCACAAAGTGATGAACATTATATTAGTTATCAGGCAAAACTTCAGAAAAACACGCATATCCGAAGACTCGACATAAAGAACTTTGGTTAGTGCCGACGCCTAGGGCATATTATACCGAGCAGTCTCTTTCTTATACCGTGGAAGCCTATACTATGGAAACCTCAAGAACTTCAGCTAAATAACGCGTACGTTTGAATTGTTGCATTACAAGCACGGTCATAGCGCGTGCAAACATACTGATAACAAATGTGCTCCATGGAATAGAAAATTCCCATTGTTACTGAAAGAAGCAGGGTGACGACATTAAACATTATTCAAGCTTACATAAAGAAGAAGCGTCTCTGAAGCGCTGGTACTGTAACTGCGGCAAGAAATACTTTATCGTGCCTGCCAGGAAGCAATTTGTTTTAAGTATTTAAGTTGATTAAAATTTTCTGAATAGAAATATATGTGCTCTTCTGTCTTGTTCCACAGGCGTTCTGCAATAGCCGCCTTAATTGGTATTTTAAAAGCTTGAAAGCTTTGTGATAAGTGCCTAAGCAAGTGACCACAGTGAAAAAGTGCACACACTCTGCATTGTGCCCTTTCACCATCTTTAGAATTTACCCTCTGATTTCTTAATGTCATCAGACCACACATGATTTTCTGGTCCACGCTGTTGATGCGCTATCATGTGCTGGAGACGTCGGCACTTCACGCAGTGCTGCTTTTTCCTTTTGCCTTCAATACATAAACATAGCGCTTTCATTTCGCAATGCTCAGCGTGACCTGTACATTTTTCCGTGCCGTAGATTGAAGTTGACGGAGACGACGATGAGTAATGCGCAGCGCGAGAGTGTTTTGCAGTTTAACACGAGGCGGGTTCGGCTGCGGCGATAGCCTAGTGCCCTCGTCCAGGGGCCAGCGAAGCTGATAACTCTGCACCGCGACGGATTCGGTACCCAGTCTCGGGCATATGTTCTTTCTGCACTATCAATGGCAGGTACGCTGGAGGAACATTCTTTGCGTTTGACGCCGTGAAGCGATGTTTTCGCACTGTGAAAGGTCCCTATACTAGACTTGCACGCCGCAGCTAGGAAAACGACAAGGAGGTACTCTCAAAGTTTGCAAGCTAGGGGACTGGAGAGACGATGCAACGTTCCAATAAGCAGAGCAAGGATGCGTTTTTAAACAGAACTTCTCTACGTTACACGCCCTTGCGAATCGGAAGACGACACATTGTAACGACCGTCGGAGACTCTTTTACAGCTTTATTAGGCTTTCTTAGCTAGGAAGCACTGTGCTAACACGCACTCAAAAGGGTGTTCGGAAAGCGTCAAATTACACTTCCATTTCATAGTATAAAAAAAACCTAGAATTTCAAATGATAATTTTTTTCGTTCAGAATTCCCTACTGCCAAATTTTCCGCTGGCGATGCTTGCTGTGATAAATGCAAGATTACTCCATGCAGCCTTGAAAAACTTCACGCATTATTAGCAATTTCATTTTACTTATTAGCTCAATATAACAAATACACGGTCTTCGCTGTGACAAATTCAAGCAAGGCTCTGCGTAGACAGCAAAGGCTACAAAACAACGTTACCCTCCAAGCGTGCTTAAATGACTGCTGCGTTGCGCTTTGGCCAAACACTATTTTTATTGAAAATTGTGCGGCACCATTTTCGAGCGTTGCGGTTGTTTCTGCAAAATTTGATATTCGCGTGGCGTCTTGTTTCACCGAAGATTACCTCTATTTTTTTTTGTCTCAATGAGCGCGACATTGCAGTTTTTATTTTAGGGGTATCACGCAAGTTCACAATCACTTTGTAGTTACTGAAGAAAAGAAATAGAGGGCAACCAGACATCTCATATTTCTACCATGGGAAAGCAGTTGAATTTGCCCTCGATGATTAATTGTATGCTGTAAATATAATGAATTGTTTTTTCCTAACCGTAGGCTTCTAACTAGCGAGAGAATTTTTCTGAGGGGTGAAGTATTAGGATGGCCGGTAATGGCTGGTGAGCGGCGCTTCTGGAGAGCTGGAGTAGGATGAGGAGGTAAATCAAGGGTGCCAGTGGATTGGTGAGCAGCTCCGTACCTAGGGAGTAGAGGTAGGGAAGTGGTTTGTGCTTGTGAAGTCCAGTTGAATTACCCATTGATTCGTCTAATTCTTTTTGCTGTAGTTTTTTCTTCGCTCTCTTGTGTGCCGTTCAATTAGGTGGAGGCATTGTGGACAGCAAGGGTAAGCGGGTCGGTTGGATATTAGTGGCTGGGGTGTAGAATTGATGTTGGGTGGACATTGAGAAGTGTTGGTGAATGGTACTTCTCGAACGAGGGCGTTTGATGGTGTGGGCTGGGGAGGTGGATAGGGTGAGGCGGTTGCCGGATGGATGGTTTCATGCACATTAAACACGAAATACACGAGATGGAGGTTTTTCGGGCGTTTAAAACCGTTAATGCTCCGCTTGACCAAATTCGAACACCGTCGAAACGGTGCGTGAGAAACGGAAAACACCATAACACCACCTTCGGCAGACGACGGAGCACAGTCGCGGAATCAGAATGATTGCAGTTCGTTACAACCGGTGTAATAACAATAATAATAATAATTGGTTTTTTGAGGGAAAGGAAATGGCGCAGTATCTCTCTCATATATCGTTGGACACCTGAACCGCGCCGTAAGGGAAGGGTAAAGGAGGGAGTGAAAGAAGAAAGGAAGAGAGAGGTGCCGTAGTGGAGGGCTCCGGAATAATTTCGACCACCTGGGGATCTTTAATGTGCACTGACATCGCACAGCACACGGGCGCCTCAGCGTTTTTCCTCCATAAAAACGCAGTGTTTGCAGCCGGATTTTGTGAGCGGTGTGTAAAAACACCGGCAGATACGTACTGCAATCAAAATGCGGCCGGCTTCCATAAACGCGCTATGTATACTCATTTTTGTTTCGCTTAATTCCCGAAAGAAGCAGCAAGTTTTGGTTCTGGAAGAGATGCAATCGACAGCAGGCGGCGCCAAGAACCAGAAGACGGCGCGAGAGCCGTGGGTGCGGACGCTGTGACCGAAGCGGTGTAGGCGCTAGGCATAGCAGCGCCAGCGGGGCCATTTCGAGTTGCGTCACAGAACAGCAGGTTGTCTAGAGCCTCTCTTGGAACGGATATCGTGAGCGGCGACTGTACGTTTGCCGCTGCTGCTTTTCGATGTGCGACAGAGAAGGGAAAGACGCTTACTTAACCGAGTTCTCCGGAGTGGATATCGCAAACAACGGCTGAGCTTGTGCCGCTTACGCTTCGCTTGGTCTGCTAATGGCGGTTTGGCGCCGTTGTGAGCGGATCCAGACAAGCGCTGGCTTTGCGGCGCCCGCGACCAGCGAGTGATAAAGTTTCTACCTCGGTACGGCTCCCCGGGGGGATGTCCTTGAAGGCCTTCCCTTTCACAACCGTCTTCGTGTCATGTTAAGTGGGTTTTCGTCTTATATAGCGTCGTACGATGAAGACGTGAGCAGGTTTGTCTAGAGCGGTGGAGCATTGTGCTGCGGAAGAGGCAAAAATATTATTACGGTCCTGTTGATAGTATATGGGTCGTTTTATAAGATTATGCGCCAGTGAGTGCCTGTTTTTATTTTTGAGTAATTAAGTACTATATATTAAACCTTATACTTCATGCAGATTATAGTCTTTAGTAGTTTCTTTCATTACAGCAATTGTGCACATCACTGCTAGGAAGGTAACTAAAGTTGAGCTGCCTGTTTGCATCTACATTCAGTGTTTATACTACATAAAAATTGTCCGCTTGCTTGAATATATTGCTGTGAACTTTCATATGAGCAACAAGCTATGTGTATTTGAGGGAGTGTTCAATTTATACATTATATCTTTTTGGGCCTCTGATTTTCTTTCACTCTACCTTGCACTGGCTTAACTGTGTGTCAGTATTTTGTTACTTTAAGCCCATTTAATTTACACGATATAAGGGCGCCTTTACTATTTTTGGGGATGCTTGCGCTTAAAAACGTACTGTTGGAACATGTTTCGTCACAACAGCTAGTATGGCTATGAAACCTTTGGTAGAGGCCATTTATTTTTTTATCTTTTGGATAGTTGTGGCGGCCCACTAAATATATTCGTGGTTCTTAAGGGTAAATCACATGTGCAGCCCCTTTAATGCGGACACTTTGGTTCCGCAGAATAATTGTCACAAAATGATTAATCCATAATAACGGTTCATGAATGAAACAAAATTGGTACAAAGCTTGTGGTTAAAGTCTGCTTTTGCACATAGTGGTGGGCAGTGAAGTGGAATCTAGGCAAAGTGTTGGTAGCTCGAATGGCATTAGCCTTGTCGCCATTATCTTTAAAAATAAGTCATTTATCGAAGTGTTTGAACCTTGAATTTTTTTTACTTTATTCATTAAAAATTGGGTTGAACATGGTTCTTCTAGGTAGAATTTCTCGCTTGGGGAGGGGAGACCAACCCCACATGAATTCCCCCTAGAATATTGCAGTGACAATGTACCCGATACTGAAATTTGACACTATTTTGCTCTTGCTGAAGTGCTAGTAATGTCAGTGACATTTCGTTTTTAATTTCGCAGGACCACATATGTACACCACGCCTCATCACCTATCAAGGTGCAGTTTTTTTTTAAGTGGCCAGCACCTTGTAGTGAAAACCTCATCACTTCTATGTGGTCTCAGCTGTTTGCAACCTGCTCGGTGTGCCTTGTGGGAAATATAAAAATGGCACACTGTATACTGAGCTTTCTTGAGCGTGATTTGTAATCTTGGCTCAAAATAAGTCATTCTTCGGTGCTCTTGAGCTCGTCAGTTCTTAAAAAGCAGTTAATCTTTCCTTCACAGATTCTTGTTTTATCCGCCAGTAGGAATTGTATATATCTAGTTGTTTAGTACGGTTGGGAAGATTGCTAGTGTAGCACACTGCAATATCCTACCAATGTTCGCATGTTATATGATACAGTTTGCCTGAGTGCAGCAAAAGGAAAGCAATAAAACAAGAGCCAAATGGTTCAGCTTCTATGCCATGTAATAGGGCCTGTGTAGGGTGCATGGATGTCCTAGCATTCGCGGTGGTCAGGGCAAGAGTTTGTGTATCTTCAAGAGATTTGGATTGCTAGCGATGCAGAACAAGCCGCAGAAGTGAATTCCTTGGGCTAAAAACTTTTGACAAATGCTGTACTTGCAATATGTGGCAGCGTGGAAAAAAATGACAAACAGGAACAGCAACATGGCATTGGCCCTAGGAGTCAACACCCCACCGTTTTTCTCCTCCTCACCTTGGCTAGTCATAGTCGTTTTCTTTTTGCATCTTGCTTGGACAGCTTCCAGGCAACATTGTCAGCACAGCGTCATTTTTTTCTGTTTGGTATTAGATTTCTAATTCCGCCACATAATGCAGTGGCGATCATTTATACATATCCTGCAGTAAGAAAAAAATTTTCATAGTGGCTACAGCTTTGATAAACATTTCAGTTTTCGAACAAAAATGCGCTTAGACACAGGTCTTCAGAAATTCAATTATTTATTGATTCACCAAATTACTGGTCCTTTACTCTGATCAGTTGCCATGGAACCTCTCCTGGAATTTTTCTTCACTTCGTCATAAAGTGAAGGTGATGAATGGGTTTCTCCCGATCAAACCGAATGCCTGCACCGGTACTGCTTTGTCCTTTGTCCATGTCTTTTTCTCTGCTTGTGGTGTCATCATTCAAGATAATACCAGGCTGACTCGTTCCTTGTGTCTGAGCGTTATTCATTATTTGTTCGTTAGATTGAGACGCAAGTGTGCATGTTTGCATGTTAACATGTTTGCAGTGGCTATTGCAGAACCACTTGTCACAAAGCTTTAAAGCTTTTAAAATACCAATTATGTGTCCAGTGGCTATTGCAGAACAGGCGTTCTGCAATAGCCACTGGACACATATTTGGTATTTTAAAAGCTTTAAAGCTTTGTGACAAGTGCCTATGCAAGTGGTGAAAACGTGCATGCACTCTCCGTTGCGCCCTTTCACCATCTTTAGCATTTTACCCTCTAATTTCTTAATGTCATCGGACCACAAGTAATTTTCTGGTGCACTCCAGTGATGCGCTATGAAGTGCGGGAGACGTCGGCACTTCACACAGTGCCGCTTTTTCCTTTTGTATTCAGTTTATAAACATAGTGAACTCATTTCACAGTGCTCCGCGTGCACTGTGAATCTTTCCGCGCCATAGATATCAGTTGATGGAGACGACTATGTGTAATTGCATTTTACTAAGTGTGTTGCATTTTAACACGAGGCGTGTTCGGCTGGGCGATAGCATAGTGTCATCGTGCAGTGGCCAGCGAAGCTGATTATTCCGCACCGCGACGGGTTCTCGTGTATATTTTCTTTCTGCACCCTCAAGAGCAGATACGCAGCAAGAATCTTCGTTGGGTTTGACGCTGAGAAGCAATGCTTTTCCACTGTAAAAGATCACTACAGTAGGCTTGCACACCGTAGGTATGAGGCTAACGACCAGGAGTTACTCCGAAAGTTTGCAAGCTAGGGGACTGGAGAGACGGTGCATCTTCCGAATAAGGAGATCACTTATGCGTTTTGAAACACAACTTCTCTACCTAACACGCCCCTGCGATTCAGAAGACGACATATCGTAACCGCTGTCGTCTACTAGTGTAGCTGTGTTCACCCCCATCGCTAGCCTAGCGCACTTGCATGGTGCAGAAGGCTGTTGTCGCTGCATGTCAAGGTATTCGAAACCATACCTAAGCGTCAGAAAAAGCGTCGAAATATGCTTACCATTTGATTCTTCGCTCTCTTGCTTAACCTATCACAAACCAGCAATATACATCATCTACCGTTTAGCAATAGGCTTTCACTTCGGTTTTTGTTTCATAGTTCTAAGGCTTGATTTTGTTACTATATATACTCTCGACACCATTACATTCTGAGTCCACAACAATAACTCTTTCAGTTGCGATTGACCATGATTTAAACGTTAATTACCAGCAAATCGAATCTTTCGACTGACAAATGTTACGGTGATATCTAAGTACCTATTCACCGTACAGTAGTTGAATATATCTAAATATGATAATAGCAATATGTCCCCCAAAAAAGCCTGTTTCAGCTCGTCTCCATTGTGCAAACAACTTCCTAGCGACTAAAAGGAAGTGAGAAAATTCAGCCCCATAGCTGGTTACTTGAACTATATTAGCTTTGTTTTTAGTGTTGGATGAGGCAGTAAGCCTTTAGCTACCAAAATTATTCCCACCATCTTTGAAGGTTTGTGACTGGCCACGCAGACAAGGCTTTAAGGGTTAACATTGAAGTGACGCTCAAACGGTAAGAAAATGGCAAAGGAGCGCAAAGAACGTGGATGGTTGAATAAATACAAATAGACACGTTGACTTGTTTTTAGCGCTGTTTGGCCTCTACCCATTGAACAAACTAGCTAAAATTGCCACTCTTAATCAGCTCCAACAACCTGGCGCCAAAATTGAGGTTCGGCTATTTATTGAATCCTGAGGTTAGGCAATAACTGGCACGTTCTTCTAGAGATTAACACCGTTTTCTCATCTCCGTATTGCATTACAGGCCACCACCAGCTGTGTTTTCTACGTATTCTTCGCTCCGTGCTGTAAACATAGAACAACCTAGCGACGGCACGTCATCGCAGTTGGATGAACACCAGTAAAAAAAGGACTTTGCAGAAGCATGCACCATTTGTATTTTACAATGGTTGTTCGCAGTAACTTATTTTTTATTTCTGATTATTCACTGCACGAAACTTTGTTTCTGATGTAAAGAAAACTGCTGCGCTGTTCATGTTATGCGCATTGGGCACGTTGCCGCTATATTCGTGGGCGGATGTTGAGAAAGGGAGTTACAAATTCGGCTTAGTACGGCTGGCACAATGACAATAAAAGGAAACAAAATCGAAGTACTTGTGCTTCTCATTTCGCTTATCCGAGAAACTATCGAAGTGTTAACAGCCTGTTTGGAGGGCTACTTTTTAGCAATTTACACTATACAAAAACGATGCTATTGAAATTAATAGTTTTCAAAATGATGATGATGGGCGACGTAGATAATTTGGCTTGTTATCGCTTAGCTGCACGAAACACCGGGGAGGAACAACTGGCGCTGGTGGCTGTAGAATGGAGTGGAATGAAGCATATGCCCTGAGTGCACAGGTTGTGTGTGTAAGGCTTGACTTTAGGCGGCGAGCATCGCGTCGTTGCTGCACTAGCTCATCTAGTGTATTCATCTGCGTATTCTTTTGGAGCGCCACGATCGGGGCAATGCGGGGAAGGCTAGTGATGACCCTCATTGCCTCTCGATTAACAGCTCCTAGACGATCCCATTAAGCCCTGGTCAAATGCTGTGGACGGCCCAGGGCGGAAACGCATGTAATTGGGCTTGGTAAACAAGGCGCGGTTGCACAACCGCCCGCGCCAACTGTCGCGCAACATGAGAGCGGGCTCCTCCTGTTTTAGGAGCAATGCGTCTAATCAGACCCAACGCCTGAATTGCTTGCTTTTTAGCCCGAGAAATCCAAGCAGTACCTGTTCTTGCCTCGTGTATTCTCAAGCACAAGATTTTTACAGTCCAACTTTCTTGAATTGGAATTCCGTATAGATGGAGACGAACTGGTGTTGCAGCTAGTTTACGACGCCCCCAACGGTTGGCGAACGTGGTTTTGCTCACTGAAAGCTGCAGACCAATTGAAGAAGCAAAAGTCGAAATAATATCTATGGCTGATTGCAGGCCTGCTGCTTGAGTCATCAGGTCGTTGTGAGTGCTCCACACCGTTAAATCATGAGCATACCATAAGAACTTAATCTCATAGACATCATGTAAGTGTCAAACAAGGGGGGTGAAAGCAATATTAAATAAGGTTGGCGATAACACCTATCCATGGGGAACGCCGCGGAGAGGCACAAATGATCCGACAGCCTCACCACTTAGGCGCATGGCAAAGTGTCGGCCTTCACGGAAGGATTTAACAAAATTGCGCATTCTATCGGGGAAATGCAGCATGTCAAGCGATTCCAGGATGGCAGCATGACTGATATTATCGTTCGCCTTTTCAACGTCCTTGGCCAGTACAGTACCTACATGGTGGCTGCGAGTTGAGGCCAGAACTTCTGACGCCAAGATAGCCAGTCCATCTTCCTTTTATCTCAATAATTTTTTATCTCACTCTCCGTTCTCCTCACTTCTGCACTTGTTTACTTTATTTTTATTAATTATAAAAAAGGCCACCATATAGCGTTTCAGTGGATTCTGCGACACTGAAGAAAAGCGTGCCATCAACAATGCCCCCAGAACAGTTCCGCTGTTTTCAGACTGGACGACACCGGCCTTCTTTCTGGTTTCAGAAGGAGTGGGACAGGAAGGCACAGGGGTCAACTAGAGACTCGACATATAAAGTTTTTAAGATGGAAACATGGCTTTTTCTGGTATTCAGTAAATATGCTGTTGGGCTACTTGGCACACTGCATTAAGAAATTAAACTGGCCAAAAAGACATACAGGAAAACTGAGAAGGAGAAGATAGGGAAGAGGCCCATTCTTCTCCGTTTTCCTGTGTGCGTCTCTTTTGGCAGATTTATTATCTTTCTGATATATTGCTGTTTGTCTAGCAGCAAAATACGTATTCATTGCTGAGAAAGTTGCCACCATTCGATCGAAATTTGCTACATATGCACCGTGATGTACTGGTTGCAGCTGTTTTCAAGTAAATGGAGCTGTAGCCTGGCCTCCGGGATATACTGCTAATTGGTTGTCTATGAATGCAGGCTACTCTCAAATTTGGCTGGTGATAGCGACACTGCTATTTCGTATTTTAGCTTCTTTTCCGTTTTCACATGAACTAGCGTCTTTGTTAGTGTGCTAAATCTATCGATACAGGCCATTCAGTTTGTCTTCCTTGTCCCTTTAAGAGCTGTCACAGCCGCATTTCGTTGCGCAGCGTTAATCATGAGTGTCTGTTTTCTTCAACGACCTATTTCTGTTTCTTTAGAACGACTGCGGACTGATCCTGAGCACACATTTTTTCACAGCGTAATCTTTAGTATAAAAGGCGCACGATTCGACAATGGTTTTAGAATCATAGCGTTTTACGTGTAAAGTTTTGATCAGCAAACACTCTCTCCATTAGTACCAAATGTTGGTAGCACTGAATGGTGAGTGCAGTAGCAATTGCACACTGGTGGAAGTGAAGAATCAAAATCCGATGCGGCACCAGTTAGAAAAAACTTGTATGACTGCAGCAACAATTTGCCTCTCTGCTTTGAAAAACAGTACAGCAGACTCGCGTATGCCTCGATGAGTTTTCATTTTTATCATCCGCCTGACTACGCCCACTGCAGGACAAAGGCTTCTCCGGTTAACCCTTTTCGGTACCAGCTGCGGCACCCTATCCCCGCAATCTTCTTATCATCCACCCAAATTTCCGCTGACCCCTGCTATGCTTGCCTTCTCTTGAAATCCAGTGCATTAGTCATAAGGACCATCAGTTATGTCGACTACGCATTATATACCCTGCCCAAGCTCATTTATTCCTCTTGGTTTTGGCTGGAATGTCATTAAATCATACTTCATCCCTCGTCCACTGCGCCGTCATCCACTAACTTAGCATTGCAGTTATCATTTTTCTTTCGACTGCTCGCTGCGTTGTCATTAAGTTGGACCCTTTTCGTAAGCCTCCACATTACTGCCCCATAGGTATTGGTAAGATACAGCTGTTCTATGGTTTTTCTCTTGACGGATATTGGTAAACCGCCATTCATGAACTGATAGGACCTACGAAATGCTTTCCATTCTAATCTTATCCTTCTAGTTATTTTGCTCTCGTGATTCGGATCTGCGGCCACTACTTGCCCTACATAGACGTATTCCCTTACCACTCCCAGCATCTCGCTACAAGTTGTAAACTACTGTTGCCTTCAGAGCCTGTTGAACATTACTTTGTTTTTCTGCATAATGATTTTTGGACCCACAGTATGCTCCACCTGTTTAACTCATTGACAATGTTTTGCAGTTTTCCAATGGCAACCTGTCCGAAGCCAAACTCTAGCAGCCGCCACTGCGTCACAGGTATGTCCGGGGAGTTTGTGTGGGTAGACAATGCCCGTATCGAGGCTAGGAAGACTAAGGAAAGCGACATTTACCGTACCTCAGGAGTTGATGGTGTGTCTGTTTTCATATAAACCAAGCACCACACATCAATAATCATCGTGCAATGATCACTAGATCACCTTTAAAGCCTCTTACTCAATTCACCTGATATCCGTACGTCTATTATCCATTTTATTCTCGCACTAACCTAGGCACAACGATGACTTGATAAACTTTTTAATGTTCGCTGATCATGCCTTTTCAATATTTCTCTTTCTGAGACCTGGCTGTCTCCCGATGTTGATAGGCTATTTTCTTTACGTGGCTATCAAAAATGGATGCTATTATAGGTCAACTTATTTACATTGTGGATCTACAACCGTTATTTCTAACGCTACATCATGCATCAACGCGATATCACATTTCAAACAGAAAAAGTGCGAATCAGTCTAGTTCGAATTTGGAAAATCCATTTTGCTTCAAACAGGAAAACTATAATTCGCAGTATCTATCGCTCACCTT
Source organism: Amblyomma americanum (assembly GCF_052857255.1). NCBI lineage: Eukaryota > Metazoa > Arthropoda > Arachnida > Ixodida > Ixodidae > Amblyomma > Amblyomma americanum. Next base: position 53,713,755 of record NC_135505.1, on the reverse strand, counting down.
CCACATCTTACATTTAGTTTTTTCATGAACTAGAAGCCATCTTCTAAATTTTTAATCGTGAAAATAAGAACATCGTCGTCTTAGATGACATTAATACTTACATAACAGACATTTAAGATAGCATTTGTTCGTTACGCACAAACTGCTTGCTCGGCTAGAGATTGGAGTCACTGTTAGTGTCACCTTCAGGCATTGTTCATCATGGCTCTAGCACCCTCATCGATCATGTATTATCTAATTTTATTGCGCCTCTGATCGCAGGAGTCATCATTTTTGATGATGATGAATTTTTATGGCGCAAGGGCATCTATGGCCAAAGAGCGCCATGGCACAAGGTATTTTTCAAATTCTCAAGGTGGGGTCGAAGACCCATTTCCAAAGCATTTCACCCTAAATAAGCCGAGCACCAGACCAGGGGAAAGCTTGTACCCATTTTATCACCGGTGGGTCCCCGGCGGCACTGGGGATCGAACCCCGCACCTCCCGCATGCGAGGCGGATGCTCATCCACTTGGCCACCGCTGCGGTTAGTCATCATTTTTGATATCACGGACCATTACCCCGTTTTTTTTATTAATCGAACGCCTTAACAATGCAATCCCCAGAAAAAGCTACGAGCAATCACTTGCTAACTAATCACGCGCGCAACCTGTACACATTTATTAGTGTGTAAATAGTTTGTGTATATTATCTGTCCCCCTATCCTCTCTTCCTGTCCCCTCACCTCTTTCATTTCATTTCTCCATTCTGCCTGCTGTCCGTTATTTCCGCTGCCCCAACTCAGGTGCATCAGTATCGATGTCAGATGCCGGGGCTAGCAAAAATGTTTTCCTTCCTTTTTATTATTTTTTAATAAATCACTGCCACTACTGAAAGAAACCGGTTTGTTTAGATAGTAACTCAGACTAGCTGGGATGGTAATATACAAGAAACATACGCCAATATTGCGTTCATTATATCTTCTGCGAAGCTCAAAGAAATGTTTAGCTCATGCACATCAGCAAGTCCGATAACTCATTGGTATTCAATTCCCTAAAACGCATGGATCACCAAAATCCATCTAAAGTACATAAATAAAAGATAACCTTCCAAAAAGATTAGAACACAGCCATTTAACGTTCACCTAAAACAGCGTTTTTAAAATTATTCAGATATTCTCTCCGCAGAATTTAAACTCTAAAAAAAGTGTACTACCAAAATAAATATATAGAAATAGAAATGATACTCGCAAGAATTGGGTAACAATTAAGGATTTCTATAATCTAGGCGAAATCAAAACAAAGATATCTAAAGCTTCTGATGGCGAGAGTTCTTTAACTAATCAAATCGACATTGCTAATGCATTTATTTCTTTTTTTCTCGCACTGCGGCTCCTTGCCTCCAAGTAGTTTCTGAGGCTCTCGACGATGCCCTTATTCTTTTCCTTACGCCTTTTTTTTCCAAAGTCTTGCAGGTAATTTCTAGTCGAAAATATAGCGCTCCTGGGATCGATGAAATTTCTTTTTCTAAAATAAAGCTGGTTGGTCTTGAGCTGTCTAATGTTCTTAGTAACATTAATAATTTAGTATTTAATACTGGTGTTTTTCCCACTGAACGTTACATGGGCAAGGTGATATCAATCTTCAACAAAGGCGACAAAGTACCTAACGAACTACCGTCCAATAGTTATAATACTAGTAGCTAGTATTATAACTATTGAAAAGCTAGTAGTTAATCGTATAATGAACTACCTTCTTAAAATCAAACTGTTAGCAGATCAGCTATTTAGATTTCGCCCTAATTAATCCAGATCTATCGTGAGTCGAATTCGCAGACAGAATTTCAAGATACATAGATAATGGGATTTTTGCCTGTGCTGTTTTCTTAGATTCCATTAAAGCATTCGAAACCACGCTATATTTTACACGAAATTAGAATCCCTCAGCATTTATGGATATTCGTTAGCTTTTTTACGCAGTTAACCCACTAACCGTATACAGTTTGTCCGGTTACAAGAAACGCTTTCTTACCTTTTAGCTATAAATTTAGGAGTGCCCCAATGTTCCTATTTACGTCCACTTATTTTTCTCATTTACATCCAATTTCTATTTACAAATTTGTCCCTGCCTAACATAAGATGTATAATTTACACTTATTGTATGATAATATTCACACAGGATAGCAATTTCACACGCCTAATGAACAAATTAGGCACGTATTTACACAATATTGTTTTATGGCGTGAGAATAATTTGCTACAACTTAACCCAACAAAACCACGTTGACGATATTGTGCTCTACCTAAAAGCGATTATCACGAGCTCGCACATTTCTCTAAGCGATCATTTTATCCCTGCCGTTGAAATCCCTTACATTTCTCGGCATCACGCAGGACTGTCATATAAAAATCAATCTGCACACCAAATCTATAACTAAAAGAATTTCGTTTGAAATAAGGGTGCGGTGCGACGTCAGTGCACGTTAAAGATCCCCAGGTGGTCGAAATTATTCCGGAACCCTCCACTACGGCACCTATTTCTTCCTTTCTTCTTTCACTCCCTCTTTTGTCCGTTCCCGTACGGTGCGGTTCAGGTGTCCAGCGATATATGAGACAGACACTGCGCCATTTCCATTCCCCAAAAAAACAATTATAGTTTATAAGTGTGTTAATTAAACTAGACTTTTTTAATGCCATGTTCTCTTATCCCTATTTTTTGTGTTCATTAGCAGCCACATTTCAATATTAAATATCATCGTGGGCAATACCTACACCCCATTTGTCAAGTACAGTTTGTTCATCATGTTGAAATCAAGCGCTTTGAAATGTACCTTTCAGCCCTTACATAATCTCTGCTTCACCTCTTTATTCTCACCTAAATATTCCGCCGTTAAAATGCCTCCTTAATGTTATGTTACGGCTCCTAATTTCTGCACTCGCAAGGATAATCATAACCTTTTCTATTTCTCTGCATCTTTTCCTCGCTAATAGTAACACTTGATTTTCTGAACAAAACGATATGCAACCACAAAAAGGGAAAGAAATTATGGAAAACGAACTTCCTTTTTTTCTGCCATAAAAACCTGGAATCCTGTACCACTAGCAATCACACCAGCACGTTCGCTATCTCATATAGACTCATTAAGCTTCCGCCATAATCTCAATTTCTGTTTCCCACTCCAACAGCAAACAGTCAAATTATTCCTCACCTTGATTATTTTGACTTGTCTCCCCCTCTGTTTGTAGAATCTCTGCATCTATTCATTGCCGATGGGTATCTGATGTCTTTTGTGTTCTCTCTCATGCTCTTGAGGAAGAAAACGAAGTGGCTCTAGTGCAGAACGCCGTCCCTTCGCCTCTTCAGTTTTTTCCTGTTTAACGACATTATAATGGAACCACTGTTTCTTTTTTGGTGACGGTGAATGAAGTGGATGCTGTTGATGGTCAGTCCGGTCGGTCACACGCTGCCGCCCAGAGGAAACATCTTGGCCTCTCGAATGACGCAAGCAGCCAGGTCACTGTGGTGTACTCGGCCACTAGTGATGGCTCTTCATCTGACGACGGTTTCATCAAAGTCGCAAGCATAAAGGCCAAACGGAGACTCAAAAAAAAACGGCCGTGGCTTAGCTTGGTTAAGCCTGGTGATTGCGAAGCAATTTTCTTCGAACGCTCTTGTCTCTGCTGGGGTGTTTCTTCTGCACGCTGTTTTCTTCGCTTTTCGTTTTCCTTCTCTCGAAACGCATGTTCCTTCTCGAGCCGCTGCTGCCGCTGTTCCGGGGTTTCTTGGACACGCCTCTGCCGTTTAGCCGCGTTCCAGCGTTCTGAACTAGTAGAAGGAGACTCACTGTCGGGCAAACTCATAATTTCTTCCTTTGCTTCTGCTGTTTCAACAGCGGAGGTTGCACGTTGTCGCCGAGCTGCATATTGGAATGGGCACGCCGCTTAGAAAGTCGTTCTTCTCGTTCTTCTTCCGTCTCCGTAGCTCGCTGATGCTTCCTCTTTGCATTCTGCCGAGCTGCCTTGTTCGTAGGCACCATCGTAACATCTGGCTGTATGACTGCTTTGGCGAGAGGAGCGGAGCTGTTTTATACAGCTGGTGTGATGTCACTCTGACCGTTGCGCCCCTGGCGAGAGGAGCGGGAGTTAGGCGGCCGTTGGTGGCTACCGCCTCGCCTAGCGACGGCGTGAGATGGGGCCCCGTTTTTATACAGCTGGTGTGACGTCACTCTAGGTCACGTGGTGTGACGTCACGCAGTGATGTCACGCTGAAGGTCAATGGGGCCTACTACCGCCTCGCCACGGAACGGGCTGAAGTGCGACTTAAAGTAGTATTGCTTCGCAATAAAACGTGAAGACTCGCCGTCGTCAAGTACGTCCACGATTTCTATGGAGCGAGGATCATCGCGCATCTGTCCTATTTGTGCCAGAGACAACCACCGACAATCTCAACCATATCAATAGGCAAGCCACGACTGCGTTCCGGGAGGCTCGCGTCCCGGGAGCAATTAAAGATGTGAGGGTGAATCTTATTTGGAATGTCGTCGCCATTGACGTCATGGACCAGAACGGGCTTGAGAGTTTCAGCAACATCAGAACATTCGGCGGCATCAGCGTTCGTTCCCATGTCCTTCTAGGCAGTGGCACTACGGTAAGCGCCATATACGACGTCGACGTAGCCACGCGAGACTCTGATCTGCCCAGCTTGGTTCAACCAGCTACCAAAGGTATAACCATTCTGCAAGCTCAGCGCCTTGGGAGAACAATGTGCATCAAATTGACCTTCCAAGGGGTCTGCATTCCAACGTACGTGAAGGTAGGGCACTTTCGGCATGTAGTTCGGGCTTTCGTCCCGAAGCCTCTCCAGTGCCGCAAATGCATGAAGATAGCACATGCGAGTAGTGTGTGCAATTTCCCCATCGTGTTCCCATGGTGTACTCAGCCATACAGCGGCAATTCTTGCCGGGCAACAGTCCTTACGTGTGCCGATTGCCGCGGCCCTCATGAAGCTGCCTCAAAGGATTGTAATCGCCTGAAAAGGGAAGGGCGATACTCAAACAAACGGCAAGAGACAATTACACACACAGAGAACCTGCCGCTAAGGTGCGACGACGTCGTCGCCCTCGTCACAGACATTTTAAAAGAACAGCTAGCATCGGAAAGGATCGTCCAAGAATTTCCGCAACTTGTCCTCCCCTCCGCATAATACTTTAAGTATTTGGAGCAATATGAACGGCGAGGCACAGACGGTTGTCACAGACAGGTCTTGGCCATTTCTGCCTGAGCTACACACACCCGCAGTGACCAAGAAGGTATTGCGTGCTCAGAGTCGCGAGCCCATTGCTAATCAAGCACAAGTCACAACTCCCGTCCAAGATCGGGACCGCCAAGTGACTTGGCCATCGCTCCCGAATCACCCAGCACCAAACCCAGCACCGCGCACCCAGTGTGTTGAGCCTACTGCTGGTCCGGTAGTAGGTCAGAAACCGGACCAAGTCGCAGACGAGCAAGTGATTGCAATGATAAAGCCAATCGTGAATGCCATGCGTGTGCTGCTTTCCAGCATGCACATCCAAGCTGCACAGATTTCACTGGAGATCCTGGATTTGTTGAATCCATTGCTTGCAGCTGTCCAAAAGCTAGCACAATGCATCCTATAGCCTCATACTTCCGAGAGCAAGTCCGATGCTTACGTTGTCATCAACATTATCAGCCTCAACGACAAGCAGCCTTTCTTGACAATGAAACGTCTGCGCTACCTCGTGATGGAGGGCCCTCGATAGTTTACACTCAGGTCACAGCAGGGAGCAGCCCTCAAGGTGTGCAGGCTGCAGCCGCGGCGGCCTCTAAATTACTGTGCTAGTCTCATTGCCTGTCGTGCTTGATACGGACCGCATTTTTCAATTTCTTATTATTTTTACGCCCCCTCATCTCTCTACCCCAGTGGAGGGTAGCCAACCGGAGCATTTTACTGGCTAACCTCCCTGCCTTTCCTCTACCACTTATCTCCATCTCTATCTCATGAGCTTAAGCTTTACCGTTATATGACTGTTTTTTTTGAAAAATTATTCCTGGGTCGATTTTGACGCTAGCCTCCCATAAACTCAACCGAAAGCAAGAAGTTATGTCCGCCATATATTTTATAAAGACAAGCTAAGGACGTCTGGGTGTTGACTGTTTTATGACCATCTGCACAACATCTACCCTTTCGACTGGTTGGAGCCTTCGGATTAGCAGAGGCGTGTAAAATAGCGGGGTAATACGTCGAAACGCATTACTGCGCATCAGTTTTCGTTGCCCGAGTGGGTGTAAGTCTTTTCGGTAGCCAGCTAGTTGTGGCATGTATGTCAAGGAATACTGACCACCCTTTTTTGGTTAAAGCCAAATTTTGAAAACTGAATTCAGTGTATTTTTTTTGCTTAAAGCAAAAATTCCAACCTCTACATATTTAATTTATTTTCCATGCAGTTTCGGTTTCAGCAGCGACATTACAAGCAAGCATATGATCACGCGAGGCATACAAAATGTGAAATATAATCATTTGCGGCCATACCGGCTTCGGAAACCGTTTAGTGCAAGAGCATGAAATAATTACAACAATAAAGCAATGGTTATTTTGCAGTTTTTGTATGCCTTACGTGATCTCGCACCCACTTGTGATGTTGCGACTATTATCTGGCAACTGGAACTATAGTGGAAGAAGTTAAATTCTTTATTGAGTACTGAACTGCACGCGATGATCAGTGTTTACTAATGTATAGTGTATCATTCCAGGGCAAAAACACACATAGAAAAATTTGTTGCCTCCACGCTATTAACACATCTCGCTGCACTAGACGGGGACTGGTCTTATGTACGTTGTGTCATTCTCCTTGTCCCTTCTTTCATGACTGGCAAAAAAATGCATTTCAAGACTGCTGACAAATATATCAAGAATGGCTAAAGATCATGTAAGTCGGCCAAGTTAACCTCCTTTGTACCTACAATTGTAACTTTGGTCTCAGGATCAGTAACAACAAAGTGCATAAACCAATTTTAGTTCATTAAGACTTCTGGTTCCTGACCCCTTCAATGTTTATTGATCCAAAGAGATTACAATGAATATGGGATCGTCACAGCACATTTTCGTTTCCCTCTACAAAAATACGGCATATGGTTTCATAAATTAAGCATGACATTTGCAATGTCGTTGGCAAATGTGCCATGACATTGCAAGAGTCAGAGACACCAACAGAGATGACGAGCATGCAGGAAGTGTAGAGGTCAAGTTCTTTTGTGGGATGATTGTTCACAAAGAATTAAAAACAGCTGTATTCTAAAGCAGTTGTCAGGACCGAAATGGCTGAGTCTGTCAGCCATACTTTATTTGAGCACAATTGAGAACTTTTTTGGTGACAGGCACGCATCTTCATGAGATGCACATCTGGCCCCTCATGATCGCAAATCTCCGCGAACCATACGGCATTATTTAACAACCATACGCCAGACAACTCTTGCAACGTGGTGAAAAAAACTGGATAAAGCTGTCCACTGGTGGCGGTAAACAACACTGTTAAAATATAAATGCGGCAGAACCCGTATCAATACCATGGCTATGCTGGAATAGAATACATTAGCTGAAAACAGACACCGCAAAATAGCTTTTCATGAGCGAAGTTCTACGAAACGTGGATATGTGCTCTTTACATCGAGTAGTAATACTGGCACCGCCCGATAATTAGACTTAGCCTTGTCTAAAACCACATATTTAGTATGACACTTGTGAAAGCTTACCGAAAACAGCCTGTGTGCGCCAGCTGTGTGCGCCAGCATTATTCATTTTATTTATTTATTTATTTACCCTCAGGGCCTGAAGGCATTACGAGGAGAGGGGGACAACATACACTAAATACCATTAGGTGCAGCAAAAGAAAAAAGGCGGTGTGAGGTGGCAAAAAAAGGAAACAGCAAGAACAATTGTGGCAGAAAGATAATTGTTGCGGAAGATAAGACAGTGAAATCAAATTCAAAGAATATAGACAAATTTCTACTGGCACGCTACATGCAGCAGTATTAAAGTCAGTAATGTCAAAAACATGGCGGGGAGTTGGTTCAAACTTGCAGAGATACTGGGAATAAATGATTAAAAAAAATTTGTACAACATTAAGGAACACCTATTTTGTGGAGATGATCGCTGCTGTCTGAAACGTGTAGGGGTAGTTTGCAGCCAGCTCTCAGGATGCTTTACGACTTATGGGGGTTCAACGCTCCAAAGCGAACCAGGCTATGAGGGACGCTGTGGTGAAGGGCTCCGGAAATTTTGGTCACCTGGGGTTCTTAACATACAGTGATAACACACAGTACACGTGCCTCCAGAGTTTTTTTAGTTTTTTTATTTGGTTTTGAGGGAAGAGAAATGGCGCAGTATCTGTCTCATATCGTTGGACTCCTGAACCGCGCCGTAAGGAAAAAGATAAAGACGGTAGTGAAAGAAGAAAGCGAGAGAGAGGCGCCGTGTGGAGGGCTCCGGAATAATTTCGACCACCTGGGTATTTTTAACGTGCACTGACATCGCACAGGACATGGGCGCCTTAGCGTTTTTCCTCCATAAAAACGCAGCCGCCGCGGTGGGGTTCGAACCCGGGAACTCCAGATCAGGAGTCGAGCGCCCTAACCACTGAGCCACCGCGGCAGGTGCAGAGTTTCTCCTCTATCGAAATTCGCCCGCCACAGCCAAGATCAATCCAGCGTATTTCGGTTCAGCAACCGAGTGCCCTAACCTCTGAGCCACCGCAGCGGCCCCTCTTAAGGAGAGGATTGGTATAGTAGATCTTGTGAAACAGATATAAGCGAAGGAAGGAAGGAAAACGTTTATTGAGCTCTAGAGAGTAAGAGAAATTTGGCAGAGTCAGGTGTGTCGTCCGTCTTCTTAGCAATGGTCGTCTGCCCCTAGTCCAGGGCTCCGCTGGATGCCACTGCCAGCTGTGCTCGCCAGATTAGCCCAAGTTGGACGCCTGACGTTCACCGGAGAGCATTCCTTCCCATTGCTCCGCACTCGGGTTTGATATTTTTGGTGCCACCTCTATTTTCTGGCAGGCCCACGTTATGTGCTAGAGCGTGGGTGTTTCATGGCACCATGGGCATTTGTCTGTGTATTGTGTGGGTTGTATTTTGTTGAATGTATTTAGATTCGGGTATGAGCCCGTCTGTAGCAGCCTCCAGGCGACGGCGTCTTCCCTGGAGTGAGATTTAGGTGGTGGAGGTTGCCGTTTCCTGCAGCCCTTGTAGTGATTTAAGATAGCCGAGTAACCTCTATGGACAAGTTTGGCTTCCTCGAGGTCGCTTGTGGAGGAAGCTCGGTAGAAAGTGTACCCTCGAGCTACCCTGTCGACCGCTTGGTTGCCTTCCACTCCCGCGTGTCCCAGGGTCCATACTATCGTATGTTTTATTGGTTCTTCTTCTGTGCTTTGTTTGGGTTGGTCCCCAGAGCGGAGTATGCGGAGCGCTCTGTGACCTATTTTTTCTAACATGAAGTTTCGGCATGCCGTTTGAGAGTCGGTTAGTATTGTTGCAGATCGCTTAGTCCGGCAGCCCTCCGCTGCCGCTAGAGCGACGGCCACTTTTTCAGCCTCGACTACCGTGCAGTCCCGTAGCGACGCGCTGATGATTTCCCGCATGTCCGAGTTTATCACAGCCGCTACCACTTTGGGGTTGTTTTGTCCCGTCCTTCTGGGATATGTGGCTGCGTCCACATACACCGTTGTTGTCTGGCGGGCTAGTGATTTTTGGATGTACTCGGCTCACGCCTTTCTGCGTTCTTCGTGAAGGTTGGGGTCCATGTTCATGGGGATGGGGGTCACTCTAATTGTGCCCCGTGTGCCGTCCGGGATAGTCGCGGTTCGCTTGATTTCTTGTATTTGTTCGTTGCATCGCAACTTCTGCAGAAGCTTCCTGCCAGACGGAGTCTGCTGTAGTCTCTGCAACTGGGCGACGTGTTGTGCCTCTCTCAGTTCTTCAAAGTTGTTATGAAGTCCTAATGCTAAAAGCTTCTCTGTGGATGTGCATTGCGGTAGATGGAGTGCTATTTTGTATGCTTTGCGTATAATCCCATCAATCTGTTGGATTTCGCTTTTGATTTGGTTGTAGTATGGAAGACTGTAGGTGACTCGGCTGGTCACCAGGCTCTTGACCAGCTTTAGCGTCTCTTCTTCTCGCATGCCCGAGCGTTTATGGGAGAAATTTTTCAGTGGTATGAAAGCAGTAGCAATAACAAGGTAGACTTCATAATCATAACACTGCAGCTGTAGTGATAACTTAAAACTATGAACTGCGACACTTGGTTTTGCACAAATTTAAATGATAGTGATCTGCCCCAGACTAACGTGTATATTAAAAGTTAGATCAAACAAATGTTTTTAAAGAGGCAATTTTACTAAACTAGAGGAAAGGCAACTTTTCCGATGTAGATACCCTAACGTACGGTTATCATTATTAGCAGGAAATCTAAAATGCAATTTCTCAGAGAAGTGAAAAGTTGTGTGCACACTGAGGTATTTGTACAAGGACAGTTTCCACGGGTGGCTGTTACGATGCGACGTTGCGAAACATGTGTGTTCACACTTACTCATGCTAAGTTCCATGTGTTAAGCATTTCAAAACTTGGTTAATATTTGATTCAAGAGCAGAAGCGTAAGAGTCGCTGTTAAATTAACTGTAAATATTGCAGTAAACGGCAAAAGCACAGAGAAGCAACACTATTAGCAAAGTCATTTACATAAATGATAAAAATCAGGGCCCAGAAACTGAACCCTGGTGAGTGCCTGAGCCTACAGGAGAGGAACAGGAGGTAGTTTGATCTGCAGTCACAAATTGAGAACGATTGGTGAGGAAACACTGTAGCCATGAAATAACTTTAGTGTCGAAATTGAGATTACTAAATTTGAAACGAAGTAATTGTTGCGAAACTTTGCCAAAGGCTTTTGAGAGATCGAGGAATATGTAGTCTGCCACAGGACCCTGTCCAAGATAAAATTCCCATCGTGTGTAGCACAAAGAAGCTGTGTTTTACATGAAAATATTTTATGAAACCCTTGCTGGCAATAAATGAGAAAGGAATTTGACTCTAGAAAGCTTGCAAGGTAGAGAGTAGATGATCCCATAGGGGATGCTAGTATATGAAATGAGTGAGCAGTTATTAGAAGAATGTCTCCAGACTTGTGCTAGGAAGCCACCCTGCCCACCTTCCACTCATTGAGGACACTACCATGCTCAAAGGATTCCTCAAAAAGTTGAGAAAAGAATGACAGTTCTATAAGCTTTCATATTTTTAGAAGTTTAAAGTTGATGTCCACTCCGAATGGAGGTGACATCTCAATTTTTCCGACCCCAGCAGGACCTATAACAATGGGGTCTATACGAAATTACAGGGTGGATAACAATGATGTGTGGTGTATAAATTGTTCATAAACCCAGACTTCAACATAGTTAAGAACACCCGCATACATTTAATTGCTAATTACCTGGGCAACTGACGTTTTATTTGTGTGTAGATTTATTGCTTTCGTTAACACTGGTGTGAAATTGTTCGTTATTAATTAGCGTCTTTTGAAAAGTGTGATTAGAAAACAACTTGCTAGATTTGTTTAGAGCGGTTTTATATTAATAAGCAGAGGAGCGAGGTATCACACTGGTGTAAATAAGCAGAGGAGCGAGGTACCACACTGGTGTACAGAATTAAACATCTTGGTGGACTGAAGCACATTTTTTGTACTGTTTTTTTCTGGCGATAAGTAAATATGCTCTCATATTTTGCACACTGCTGCAAAGTTTATCATGCCAGACAGTAATACAAAGGCACATAAAACAGCAATGAGGCATTCAAAAGCCTCTTCTAAACTGCATCCTTTCCTAGCAGCAATTAATACCTTCTGAACAATAAGAGCCAACATGCAAAAGGTAGAAATTTATTTTGTACACTCAAAAATAACGGTAATTTTACTGACTTCATACACACTGCTGCACGAGTTGAATTCATTGCATGAATCCTGAAGGCTCCTTATAGATTTAAATGACTATATTCGGAACAATACCAAAATGCAAGAGTGATCTCCTTAAAAGATGCCAGAACAAAATAAATATAGCCCTTTCTGAGAAGCTTGAAAGAGCATTGCATCAAAGTGCACGGAGCTGGACTGCATAAAAGCAACATGTGATGACCCGTACATGACGGTGGAGAGGACCCAGTAGAGCATATTTCTCTGGGACATTTTTCTGTATGACCAATCAGAGTATGCATGCATTTCTCATGTATTTTAAGAAATAAACATCAAACCATGCATCGTTTAGATTTCAATTTAATGTCATTAGGGGTCATCTATATCGAACGGATCCTTAGCTGAAGGCTAGTTTCGGATCCAGTTCGCCTAAGTATTAAAAGTGGGGCAGAAAAGGTGCTAGCACGTACGAATACAAAAACGCAAACAAGGATAAAAAAACATTACGCATTTCATGCAATTATTTGCAAAGAAAACATTTTCACAACTATAAGAAACAATAATACAATTTTTAGAACATCAGCAATAAGAATAAAGTACTTTGCACACGTGTTAGCAAATTTGTCGAAAAACCTGTGACCACCCAAATTAGTTTTAGTCCTTGCAATTTAACGCCATGATCAAGAAACTTGTGCCAAAAATACTTGTTCGATGCTGTTGAGTTTATTTTAAAAATTTAAGTACAAAACCCTAGGCAGTATTGTTCCAAGCCTTCACTCTAGGGTTTCTGAGGGCCCACTACCCATAGCCGTTATAAGAAGGCGGAATTAAGAATTTCCACGGGGCAGGCAGCTATCACTGGATTAGATGGACGAAGGGACTTCCTCGATGGTCTCGTACACCAACGCTTTTAACAGGCAGAAGGACAAGCACTGGGAAGCCAAATGGCTATTCACAATATTCTTAAGCAAGTGAATTAGGCTAAAATCATGTTGACAATCAAATGAAACTTAGTGCATTTAGACTTGAGCAAGAACAGAGGAAGACCCCACGCCATCTCTTTAAGTAAGGCTGTTTCAGTGCTTTCCCTAAAAGCTTATAAAACAGGAAAAACCGCACAATTTAATGTAGCTCTGCTCAGTAAATCGGTTTTAAAAGAATACACAAGGAAAAAACCAACTGAGAGCTATTACAATCACTTAGTTAAATGCATTTACAAAGATCATGTTAACGAGTATGTAGCCCCATCAGCTAACAAATAATCACACATTTCATTTTTGCTCTAGAGTGCACCACTTCATCAAAGCTTCCAATTTGTGCAAAAGCTTCGTTACTAGTCCGACTAGTATTCTAGACAAGAAAGAAAAGAAGCGGCCAGCAGATTCCTAACATAGACTTTCAATTAGTCGGAAAGCTATTACTATAAGTTGACGACGCATTAAATATTGCTACCGAGCAGTAAACTAACAATAAGAGCATAAAAGGTTGCCTCCGAAGTCAGTTGGGAGTATAAACCCCAACGTTGGTTTCGATGATCCTAGAACTGCCACTGAAAGCCACGTGCATCATGTTCGCATTAAATTCAAGTCAAAGCACCTCTAATATAAGTTTCGCGCAAACAAGCTCATATGCACCCACAACATACTTTTTTAGCCGCTAAGTTACGTGGAGTTCAATGTTTCGAAGGAAGTCGTTCCTGCTTATTTCACATAGCGGTTTGGGGCCATACGCGACCGGCAAGTACGGTACCATCCAGCGCATGCACCGTACTTGCCACAATCGCACTAAAGTACGGCGAGATTCGAGAAATCAATATCAACAAACTCTACCTACCGCAAAACTGGCAAGACTGCCAGTTGACTAGCTGCACTTATCGAAATGATGCTCATTCCAAAGGAAGGTTCGAAGACACCGCAGGGATGCCTTTCTGAACATGTCATTTTATGGTTCATTAGTTTAACAGCATGCGGAAAAAGCATCGAAAGGCGCAGCGAAGCACAAAAAGAACTGTAATCGGTAACAATATAAATACAATCATCATTTGCACAATATTTCATTTAACGCACCGCAGCCCCGAGTCTGCGCAAAAAAATGCGGGGGAGGAAAAACGCGCCTGCAGCGCCACTGCTAAAATTTTGCTTCAAGCGAAACTGCGCCTTTTTAGTTAAACGTATATTAACAGTGCACAAGACTACAAGCATGAAATTTAATTTTTTAAATTCCCTTTCTTGCTGAAAAAAAAAAACGTGCTGTGTTTCGCCAGTGTCGCCACCTGCGGTGCTGTCACTCAAGCCATTGCAAAGGCGCGTAATTTGAACTCGCTGATTTCAACGTGCACGCACGAGTCTCGTTGCGGGCTCATCGTCGTTCACGCAAGACGGCGTTGTTTCATAGAGATCGGTAATAGATCCAAGTAAAAAACAGCGGAAGGAGGCAAACACATAGAGGGACACAGGACGACACGCTCTGTTTTTGCGTCCTTCCGCTGTTTTTTTTTTCCTTAGAATTATGTACCAACTTCCTCGTTCTCTACCTTATTGAATCTTTAATAGATGTATGAAGGATAACGCAGCGATGGCGTAGAGGTAGGACATCCGCCTCGCGTGCAAGAGGACCGGGGTTCAAATCCTGGTGCCGCGCAATTCTCCACCGGGCTTAAAAAAAAATCCGCGTGTCGATGGAATTGCATAACCAGGCCTGGAGTGCGGCCTTATCTCGGTGACCAGAACCGCCAACGCACTCTCTCACCAGAGCAGGATTTGGCCACCCTGGTGTAGTACTTGGCCACAACCTTCTATGATCAAACCAATTAACCCTCGGCCCTCAGTCCCCAGCGGCTGCAGAGCAACTGACCACGGCGGCGGTCAGACCTGTGACGCAGCGGAGGGTGCTAAGAATCTCTGGCTCCGGACAGGCCGCCATTGGAATCTGAACCTGGCAACGTTTAACGCTAGAACTTTAGCTAGTGAGGCTAGCCTAGCAGTGCTGTTCGAGGAACTAGCGGGAATTAAATGGGATGTGATAGGGCTTAGCGAAGTTAGGAGGACAGGTGAGGCGTATACAGTACTAAAAGACGGACACATACTGTGCTATCGCGGGTTAGAGGATAGACGAGAACTAGGTGTGGGTTTCCTCATTAATAAGGATATAGCTGGCAACGTAGAGGAGCTCTACAGTATTAACGAGAGGGTAGCAGCTATAGCAATTAGGCTGAATAGGAGGTACAAGCTGAAAGTGGTGCAGGCCTACGCACCCACATCCAGCCATGATGACCAGACCGTTGAAAGCTTCTATGAGGACGTAGAATCAGCAATGAATAAAGTAAAATCGCCGTACAGTGTACTGATGGGCGACTTCAATGCGAAGGTGGGCAAGAAGCAGACTGACGACCACGCGGTAGGGGACTATGGGATAGGCTCTAGAAATAGTATGGGAGCGCTATTAGTCGAATTCGCGGATAGAAATAATTTAAGGATCATGAATACCTTCTTCCGCAAAAGAGAAAACAGGAATTGGACCTGGAAGAGCCCCAATGGTGAGATTAAAAATGAAATCGACTTCATACTATGGACTAAACCTGGCATCATTAAGGATGTGGCCGTCCTCGGAAGGGTGCGTTGCAGCGACCATAGAATGGTAAGGTCTAGAATTAGCTTAGACTTGAAGAGGGAACGGAAGAAGCTAGCGAAGAAGAAGACCATTAACGAATTAGCCGTAAGAGGGAAAGCACAGGAGTTTAGGATAGCGCTGCAAAACAGATACTCGGCCTTAACTGAGGAAGATGATCTTGATGTTCATTCAATGCACGATAACCTGACATCAATAATTACGGAGTGCGCAGTAGAAGTAGGCGGTAGGACAGTTCGAAAAGATACCGGGAAGCTATCTCAGGTGACGAAAGATCTGATTAAGAAGCGCCAAAACATGAAGGCATCTAACACTATCGATAGAATAGAAATAACGGAGCTATCAAAGTTAATAAATAAGCGCAAGGTAGCCGACATAAGGAAGTTTAATATGGAGAGAATCGAGCATGCTATAAAGAACGGAGGTAGCCTAAAAACAGTGAAGAGGAAACTAGGCATAGGTAAAAACCAGATGTATGCATTAAGAGACAAGCAGGGCAATGTCATTAGCAATATGGATAAGATAGTTAACGTAGCCGAAGAGTTCTACACAGACCTGTACAGTAGCCAATGTAATCAGAACGCTAATGAGAAAGACAGCAGTGCACAGCAATGCGTCATCCCGCCAGCAACGAAAGATGAAGTAAAGAAAGCCTTAGAAGCAATGAAAAGGGGAAAAGCAGCTGGGGAGGATCAGGTAACAGCAGATCTGTTGAAGGATGGAGGGGACATCGTGCTAGAAAAACTAGCCATCCTGTATACGCAATGCCTTATGACCTCGACTGTACCAGAAGCTTGGAAGAATGCAAACATTATCTTAATTCATAAGAAGAGAGACGCCAAGGACTTGAAAAATTACAGGCCGATCAGCTTACTATCCGTTGCCTACAAAGTATTTACTAAGGTAATCGCTAATAGAGTCAGGGCAACGTTAGACTTTAATCAACCAAATGATCAGTCAGGCTTTCGTAAAGGATATTCTACAATAGATCATATTCACGCTATCAATCAGGTGATAGAGAAATGCGCAGAATATAACCAACCTCTATATATAGCTTTCATTGATTACGAGAAAGCATTCGACTCAGTGGAAACCTCAGCAGTCATACAGGCATTGCGTAATCAGGGGGTAGAAGAGCCTTATGTCAAAATACTGGAAGATATATATAGCAACTGCACAGCTACTATAGTGCTCCATAAAGTCAGCAATAAAATTCCAATAAGGAAGGGCGTCAGGCAAGGAGACACGATCTCGCCAATGCTGTTCACCGCATGTTTGCAGGAGGTATTTCGAGGCCTGAATTGGGAACAGTTGGGAATAAGAATAAATGGGAAAATACCTAAATAATCTGAGATTTGCTGATGACATTGCCTTGCTGAGTCACTCAGGAAGTGAACTGCAAATCATGATCAACGAGTTAGACAGGCAGAGCAGATCGATGGGTCTAAAAATTAACATGCAGAAAACCAAGGTAATGTTCAACAGCCTAGCAAGGGAACAACAGTTCACAATTGGTAGCGAGAGCCTAGAAATTGTGCCGGAATACGTCTACTTAGGGCAGGTAGTGACAGCTGATCCGGATCATGAGAGGGAGATAACTAGAAGGATAAGAATGGGGTGGAGCGCATATGGCAAATTCTCGCAGATCATGAGTGGCAGTTTACCAATTTCCCTCAAGAGGAAAGTGTACAACAGCATAATCTTACCGGTACTCACCTACGGGGCAGAAACGTGGAGGCTAACGAAAAGAGTTCAGCTTAAGTTAAGGACAACGCAGCGAGCCATGGAAAGAAAAATGTTAGGTGTAACGTTAAGAGATCGGAAGCGGGCAGAGTGGGTGAGGGAACAAACACGGGTTAATGACATCCTAGTCGAAATCAAGAGAAAGAAATGGGCTTGGGCAGGGCATCTAATGCGAAGGCAAGATAACCGCTGGTCTTTAAGGGTAACGGAGTGGGTTCCAAGAGAAAGTAAGCGTAGCAGGGGGCGGCAGAAGTTTAGATGGGCGGATGAGATTAAGAAGTTTGCAGGCAAAGGGTGGATGCAGCTGGCAAAGGATAGGGTTAATTGGAGAGACATGGGAGAGGCCTTTGCCCTGCAGTGGGTGTAGTAGGGCTGATGATGATGATGATGATGAAGGATAACAGTGTTCACAGACATCTTCAAACTTCTTGTATGTCAGCACGTACGTCGTGATTTCCTTGGCATGCTTCCTTTTCTGCAAGCACTAACATTCCAGTAAGGAAGGGTGTCAGGTAGGCGGACTCGATCTCTCCAATGCTATTGACCACCAGTTTACAGGAGACATTCAGAAAACTGGAACCGTTGGGAACAGTTGTGAACAAGAGTCAATAGAGACTACCTCAGTAATCTGCAATTTGCAGGTGTAATATTGCTTTGTGGAATCAATGATCAGGTGATGAATTGCAAAGCATGATCAATGACTTGGGCAGGCAAAGCAGAATGGCGGGTCTAAAAATTAATCTGCAGGAAATTAAGTATTATTGAACAGTCTCGGAAGAGAACGGCAGTTTGATTGGTAGCAAGGCACTGGAAGTGGCAAGAGAATACATCTATTCAGGGCAGGTACACTGACTGCAGATCCGGAAATTGAGAGTGCAGTAACTTGAAGACTAAGTACGGGGGGAGTGCATTTTGCAGGCACTCTCAGACCATGAATGATACTTCGTCAATATTCCTCAAGATGAAAGTATATATAAGAGGTGTACTTTATTTGTGCTCCCTGATAGGGAAAAACATGAAGAATAACAAAAAAGATTCAACTTAAACTGAACACAACTCAGTGAGCTACGGAAAGAAAAATGATAGGTGTCACGTTAAGAGACAGGAAAAGAGAAGAGTGGGCCAGAGAACAAACAGGGGTTTATGACACCTCAGTGAATAGTTAAGAACAAATGGCCTTAGGCAGGACATGTAATATGAAGGCAAAATAGCTGTTTGTCGTTAAGAGGGCACAAACACAATGTTTTTGGGTGTCCATTTTTTTGCTTTGAAAGAAGCTTACGGGCCTAGCAATCATGAAAATGAGCTCAAAACACCAGTGCGAACGATTTTGTGCTAGCTGATTCGGTCTTGGTCGCCGCCAGCTATGGAGCGCACCTTGACCTGCCAGCCTGGACTGCCATATTCCGGTGAAATCGACGTTGCCGGCAAGCTCTAGTTGTTTCTGTGAACAACCACTGGGTTCAATGACATTGCAATAATTAGAGCAGGTGCACTCTGACACACACTATTCGAGCGGAAGCACCATGCAGCTGCTCATACAACACTGAAAACTGAAAATACACTGAAAATTTGTTCCACTGAATGCCTGTGACTAAATCCTGCAACAAGGCATCTCTTATGCCTATGAAACAATTCTTGTCGGTTGTATATGTTTTAAATTTTCTGTCTGTGCCCCTTTAAGGGCAACAGACCAGATTCCAAGAGAAAGCAAGCGCAGCAGAGGGTGGCAGAAAGTCAGGTGGGCGGTTGAGATCAAGAAATTTTCAAGGATAAGGTGGCCTCAGCTGGCAGAACAGGGGTATTTTGAGAGGCATGGGAGAGGCCTTTGTCCTCCTGTGGGCGCAGTCTGGCTGATGGTGATGGTCACCACATAGAAAGGAAAAGTGAAACCAATCGTAACATCTCAACAAAATACGGAACTGTAAATCGCATTGCCTATCCAAGGCATTGTGACTTACGTTCCTCTGCACAAGAAGCTGCTGATGAGCAATGCTACACTTCTTTTTTTAAGTCGTAGAAAATCCGTATTCTCAACATAGCAGAAGTGGTCTGATTCAGTTGTAATGTAACCGCTATATTCCCAACAACCTAAGAGATTCTCCTAGGAGAATCTGCTGGACGTAAGAACCTGATGATAAGTCGACAGTGGTTATGGAAAGGGGAAATCCCTCATAATGACAAAAGGTGCGAAAAAGACGGCCATGTGAAGGACTGCTAGTCCAGTGTTTATTCCATCTGTGTCTTTTCAGTCTGTTCACAATGAAACCCTGACATGGATTCAAGCGGTAAACAGGCTTCCCACTCAGTATATTTCAACTGCACTTCAGTAGGCAGTGCAGATGAAATACTTTGGAAACCGAGTTTTCGATTCATCATGATCACAATGAATAACTGCGCAAAAAGAATGGGACAATAAAGAAAAACCACACGACACAAATGCCTTCTTTTTCCCGTCATTTTTGGCGCAGTTATTGTTCCTACAATGTAGTACCAAACAGCACCTCGCCGCACTCTTCTAGATTTCATCATGATTGCCTGCATTAGGTACCGTGAAGAACAAAAGGCTCTACCAGTGATATGCAATTATTCCTGCACCATGCACCAGCCACCGCCAACAATCTGAGCTTATTTTCTAACATCTGCATGTGAGATTCGGGTGTCGCCTGCCAGTTTAGCTTACTTGAAATCTAAGATATTAGCTGAATAGACTAATAGTTCTTCAATTTTTTATTATATGTCCCACCTAATCCACAATTTTTCTAATTTTTTCTAATATGCAGTTTATCATTAACTTAATATCGTACTCTAATCCACACTGCTGTGTCCCAAGGCCTTGCCTTTCTCGGTCTCTCACAGTCTGCAGCCAAATCCGAGGCCATCATTGCCCACCCTTCTCATGATGCTCAAAACAGCCTTCCCAACCTGCGTCTTCAACGCGCCTCTGTTCTCTGGCATAGCAAAGTCCAGTACCAAGACCTACTCATAGACTCTAACCAAAAATGGAAAAATACCTTCTCTTCATATAGTGCTTATATCCGCCAAGCAACCCGTGCGCTCCAACAGCTCCTTGCACGAGGCAAAGGATGCACAGCCACCTGGGCTCTCTGTATCCTTCCCTGACGACACACGTAGATTCATCTGCACTTATCTCTCTCTCCTATCCTGATCCCCGCTTTGTCTCTTCTTCTCCCACCTCGTTACAGAACGTGGTCTGACAGGACACTAGCGCTCGCTCCTTCTCCGCCTCTGCATTGGTTGTTTGGCAGCACCTACACCGCTGAATGAATATTCGGCCAGGGCTGTGCAACCAATCCAACTAGCATAGACATTACAACAACACTTCTTTTTAAATATATGAGTTATTACTCATTGGCATTCATCCCAGCGCAGCCATTTGTCTACAGAGGAGTTCTATACGGCTTTCTCAGAAACTTCGTAGTTAAAGAAAAAATCGCCCTTGTACGGGGTTCGAACCCGGCACCACCGCTTCACCTTAGCAGTTGCTCTGCCAACTGAGCTAACCGGGACGGCACGCTTACGATAGGGCGAAAGCGAATTTATAAATAACTCGAAGTGGGAATAGTGATGGTCAAACGTTTAGGAGAAACCCCCTTGGTGGAGTAGATTTGCAACAAGGGAGTAATTAATTACTCATCGGCATCCACCAAAGCACAGCCATATGGCTACAAAGGAAACCTCTACAGTCAATGAGTGGTTACTCCTTTATTACAGATCTACTCCACCTTGGAGGATTCCCCTAAAGATTTGACCATCTGTTCCCACCTCTGAGTTATTGATCTATTCGCACTTGCCCTACCATAAGCTTGCCGTCCCAGTTAGCTCAGTTGGTAGAGCGACTGCTCCGGTGAAGCAGTAGTCCCGGGTTCGAACCCCGGACCAGGACGAATCTTTCCTTAACTACGAAGTTCTTAGAAAGCTGTTTACAGCTTTCCTTTGTAGCCGTATGGCTGCGCTTGGGTGGATGCTAATGAGTAATTACTCCCTTGTTATTATCATTTTTTTCACAAAAGAATAAGGCAGCACAAAACCGACATCCGGTTAATAAATTCAGATTCCCACCCCCTCGCCAACACTGCAAGCGCGCCGACCAGCGGATAGCCTTCGAGGAGGTCAGCGTCTGGGCTGTGGAGCCAAATCTGTTCAAGAGGAGACATGTGGAGTCATGGCACATCCGGATCACAAAGGCGGCGATGAATAGGACTCCAGGAACGCTCCCCTCTGCGTACGTTAGTGGACTGCGCCACGAGCTAACAAAGGGAGAACTAAGGCAGCAACCCGCTGCTGCTGGCACAATTTTGTCAACCCTGAAGAAAGGACCGAGTTGGCACCGAAAAATTGGGTAAAGTTGAAAATGTTTTTTTGGCGTCAGTTTTCTCTATCTCAAGAACCCAACCAGACGGACTTCCGTCGAAGATGTTTTCGTTCAAACCTTGTGCTCGTGTCTTGTGGTGTTCTTATGTGGTGTTGTCCCCTT
The DNA here is from genome assembly GCF_052857255.1 of Amblyomma americanum. Taxonomy (NCBI): domain Eukaryota; kingdom Metazoa; phylum Arthropoda; class Arachnida; order Ixodida; family Ixodidae; genus Amblyomma; species Amblyomma americanum. The sequence continues at coordinate 53,691,941 of NC_135505.1, read as the reverse complement.
GTCTTGATTATAGCGCCCCCCCCCCCCAGTTTCAGCAAACCTTGAGTGATTTCTTTAAAGATTTGAAAACCACTCATTTTAGTGCCCTTCTTCCTCAATACCAGTAGCTTCCCTTCTCCAAGGTTACAGAAACCTACGTTTTGCCTACATCTACCCTCGACAAGCTGCTCTTTCCGAAATGAAGCAGGTCTTCACGCTCATCCGCCGTCTTCATCCTTTCCCCCCGCTGGAGCATCTGCATCATGCAGATGATAGTGAGTTGCGAAACCGTGGCTTCCCGAGCATCTGCAGGGACACCCCAGCAGGGGGATGATGGTGAGCTGTGCGCCACTACGCACCCGAGCACCCGTGTTTAGCCATGCGTGGCAGCGTCGTGTCCAAGGAAAAGGGGATTCTGGTGGTTGAGCAGATGGCGATCGTTTAGACATTAACGGCCCCTAGGCGATGGGAATACACCACTTTGGCCTCAGCTTCACCTCCGGACTGACCCAACCGGAGGAAATCGGCAGCCACCTTTTCTTGTCCTCCCCTCCATCTTTCACTCTTCTATCCCATTCTCACAACTCTCATGTCTCCTACTCATTTCTTGGTTTTTCCTTTTTGCCTGGCAGCGTGGGTTATCCTGTGCAGCCAACTACTCTGAGTTGCGTCATATTTAGTTATAGCTGGGGTGTACAGCTGGCATGGGCATGGCTTGTTTGCAAGTTTCTATCCTGTCCCCTGTTTGGGCTCCATTGTGGGTGGCTGGCACCACAACTGAGAAAATTAATGTTTGTATGCCTTCCTATCCCAGACAGTGTATCGGCACTCCTGTGGCCGCAGGGCAGTGCGCGCACACGTGAATGAACTCTGGTGAGCCTTTCTGTATACTTCGAAAAGACGGGCTTGACGTCCCATCAGTTCCACACCAGGTAACTACCAGCACTGACAGAACGCTCTGTGTGAGCTACTTTCGGATGCTTTACAGCTGGGCGCCCCTACTCTAGTTTTTTTTTTGTACAGTGCGCCGCAAGCATGTGTTTCTGCCACATTTTTCTTTTCTTTTTAGTAGTAGTACAAGACCGGGGCGAATAAATATTTACTGATTTACTGTGAGCGGTCGGCGCGCGACGGCCAAGAGAAAGAGTGTGCAAGAGTCGATTCCCCCCCCAGGCAGGCAATGGTCGCGCGCGACGTTCGGACTGGCGCAGGGCAACCCGTCTGTGCCGGCGTGGAAGACATCGCGTGGGCCGCGACCGACCGTCCCCCTTCTCCCCCACCACCAACCTGCACACTCCTGCACCGAGTACTCCTATCATATGCAGCGCAGCATCGCGCATTTATTTCCATATTACTTATTTGTGCATAGTGTAAACTAGCCCAATTCCTATTCTTTCTTACTATCACTCCCCCTTTCTTTCCCTCTCCCTGTCCTCTTCCTGTCTTTCTATTACCACTAGTAGCAGGTGAGGTGCTTCAGGTTCTGATGGCTGATGGCGCGGCTAGCGACATCTTTTCCTTTTATTGTTATTTTATAAATTTATAGCCACTAAAAACAACATATGACTCCCCCTTTCCAAACACTATCGCTCTCATTAAAGAGGGTGGAACGAAGTAGGTGAAATTTTTCAGAAAAGAAAGGTAACATTCCCCAAATTTCATGTAATTTATAGCGAAGCTGAAGAAAAACAAGCAAGAAAAATATCCTAATTCCTAGTCCCAAGGTGCTTGACAGAAGCTTTGGGCCTTGGCTACAAGATATCAAAAATGGCCAGCAGTGACTTGCTGCTTCAACGGCGTGACACTGTGCAGTACTCAAAATTCTCAAACATTGTGTCCATAGAGGCATTCCTGTCTTCGTGAATCCCCATCGATATCTAAACACTCCCCGGGGTGTAATCACGAAAATCGATTTTGTTCACCTCTCTGAAAAAGAAATTCTTGAAGGGCTTAATGACCAAGATGTAATAGATAATTACTAGATCAAGATCCGGAAGTATAACAACTAAATAGACACCAAACACGTAATCCTGACATTCAATACTTGATTGCCTGAATGCACTGAATGGGCTACATGAATATAAATACAGGACTATATGTATCTCATCCGTGCACATCCTTCAATTGCCAGAGGTATAGCCATTGGGAACAGAGTTGCGGCCACAAAATTTAAACAAAATGCACTTCAAAAGGCTACCCATCTGATGAATGTGACACCGCCACGCGCTGCACAAACTGTGACAGAGACCATGCTGCATACTCCACGGCATCCTCGAAGAAAGAAAAATGATGCACTGAAAAATAAAAATGCATTTCATTCAAGGAAGCAAAAAGGTGATTTGCGCTAACAACAAACACATGATTCTTCACTGCAACAGCAAACATTGCCGATGTGGTGCGTGGGCGCAGCGCACCACACAACGCTTCAGCATCTGGTCAGGCCGCATGCAGCGAGCCTATGGAACTGCCATCCGCACCCTCAGATGGCGCAGCCAACACTAAGCCGCCAACCTCAACGTAGGCATTGCAGACCTCTGGGTCAGCGGGCGGCAAGGCCACTTTCTACAGGTCGAGGTTGAACACAAATGTCTGTGTGCCTTCAGCCCGATCTTTTAGCACCTTTGAAGAGGTGATGGACATGACCCAAAGCAGCTTTGTACCACCCACGTCGGATGGTAGGATTGGTCAAAGATAAGATCCTCCAAGTCACAGGACCAACAAACGCCTTTTAGGTAAGTTAAGCAACAAAAAAATAAATCTTAGCTTCACTTCCTTCTGTCGCCGTTCGCACACAAGAAACGAACCTAGTTCCCCACCGCACAAATTTGCTCAAGAAATACCAGGTTTTCCACCGCGATCGAAAGCAGGCTTTCGGGCGAAGTTGCCATTGTAGCACAAAGGGGAGCTGCAGCTCGTGATACAAAAACTAGATTAGGGGCTGTAGCAGCCACGCTGCTTACATATAAAGACGTAACAGTGTGCTCCATATACTTCGAGCCACGCCTGAAAGTAACAGGGAATAATAATAGTACATAAGCAACGAGGAACAGGCAAAATACTACGGGCATAGACTGCCAACTTTTCATTCATGAAAATGCAATACAGTCCACATGAAGCAAAACCCAAGCAAGTGACCGCCTCGTTACTCACACATGTTCAGATGAAATAGAGGTGAGAGCAGAGCTGAATAACCATGTAGTGCTGCTGGATACTAAAAACCAATATAAGAAATACAAAAACATGAGCCAAAGGCACACTGAGTTTTGTTTAAATATCAAAGAAAAAATAAGTGAGCATGACAAAGATAGAAAGAAGGCAAATGTCATTCAACAATCAACCGGTGCAAGGGCGGAAAGTGAGGGAATCAAAACTAGAAGGCAAGAAATAAAGCAACAGACAACTAGAGTAAAGGCGAAAATGAAGTTAATAACGTAAATTGCAAAAATCGAAAAACTGGCATGAAAAAAGCAGAATGGGCGCAAGTATGGGCACAAGATTACCATGGTAAAAATGTTTACACACCCAGTGACTCGTGAACAGTTTCATCCCTGGAAGACTGAACAGTTCGAAAACAGACGAGACTTTACACGTTCTGATCCACGTCAAGATATGAGGAAATGTAAGGCCCGTGTATTGTGCGATGTCAGTACCCATTAGAGAACCTCAGGTGGTTAAGATTTCCGGATTCATATTTGAACAGCGCAATAAAACAACGGACAAAACGAAGAATGGACACCACAAGCGCTGACTCGCAACTAGATTTTTATTCATGGCAAATGTCTTTTAAATACTCGGAACAACCAACACAAGAGAAGGGGAAAAAAGAAAAGAAAAGAAAACACAAAACCTAATCATCATGCCCACAGCGGTGACAATCAGCAAGAGCGCAAAGCTACAAATTTTGGCCGGATAAATACATCATCTCTTTATCAGTTAGTGTACCAAAAGGGTCACTAATAAACCATCTGTTTCCAAGCAGATGTGAAAAGCCTCTAAAATTTGACGCGTTAGGCTTTCATTATGTTCATATAAGATGACTGTGTTAAAAAACAGAGGGGTGCATGTACGTTTTCTTGAGTGACGGGCAAGGTTACAAGATGATCGATTATCGTGTGACCTCTGGTGCTGGCTTAGACGAGAGTTAACACAACGTCCAGTCTGGCCAATATAAGTGACCCCGCAAGTGCACGGTATCCTGTACACAACACCGACATTAGAGGGCACAAAGTGTCTCTTATGGTTGGCTGACAGCTTTCAGTCTTTTTCTTAGCGGTTGTTGCTTTTCCCTTCGGTTCTACCTGCCTGAACACACATCTAAGCTTTCTTGGCGTTGAAAAACCACGTCCACATCGTATGTAGCCGCCACTTTCTTTAAACCATGCCGTACAAAATGCGTGTAAGGCACCGCCACAAATTTCTTGTGTTCTTGGTATTGTTTATCCCCTCTCTTGATCTATCTTAGAAGTTTATCGCATTCACTAGAAATCACACGAGAGGGGTGACCGCTAGATTTTAATCGGCCAACCTGACGCAAAACGCTTTCATTGATTCTTTCAAAACATTACTTATTCATGGCAAATTTCAAGCTAGAAAAAGCAATGCCATTTTTATCAATTTTTAATGGCCAGATTGGTAACCTATGAAAGATTTGGTAGAGCGAGGAGAGTATTCCCAACACACTTGCCGCGCTTCTGAGAACCGTCTTAAATCCAGAAATTGAAGAACCTCTTCTTTAGGAATTTCAGTCGTGAAAGTTGTGCCCAGAGCGAATTCCTTGATAACCTTCAGTACATCTACCACCCTACGTGTAATGCTCCGCTTCTTAACGAAAACAACATAATCATAGATATACCAAAATATTCTCAGAACTAACCCGTCTCATCTACTGTCTATCGATCTGTCTACCCTGGCAAAGAAGATATTCGCTAATACATGTACTACTTTAGATCCTATGCGCACTCCATCATTCTGCACAAACGATTTTTCTTTCCATTCAATGACAGTCAAACTGAGGTAAAAGAACAGAATCTCTAGGAAGTTCTCAAGGAACACACCACATCTAGCAATAAATTCCGTTTCATTGTCCTGAGCAGCAATGCGTATTTTAACAATTTTCATGAGCTCACCATCGGGTAGACAATAATAAATTTTTTGCACATCAATACTGAAAGCTTCGCACCTTCCCGGGTTTTTAGGTTTTAGAAAGTCAGCTATAGCTACGGAATTAGAGATGTGAAAAGGATACTAAATTTTCAGACGCAACAAATGCTTTTGAAGATAGCTGGCCACTAAGAACTGCCAAGCTGAGTGCTCAGACACGATAGATATAAAGAGATCATTGCCCTTATGCGTCTTCGCAGTAAAGAAAACCTGAAGGTGCAATCCTTTTGCGCCCTTAACAGAAGCATCGAGACGTTGCAAGTTGTATTCCCCCAAAAGATGAAAGTTACATGCATTGACTTTGTTAGCTCTAAATGTCACAAACTTGAAGTTCTCCGTTAATGCTTGACGTGCTTCTTCTTCTAAAGTGCCAGCAGGAAGAACGACGAAGCACCATTCTTTATCGGCGACCATTATTCTGAGGCAACTAGATGCTACAATGTCAACGAGCTTCCTCATGCGGCAGTAATTTCCTTTTTCTGCTTAGTTCTTTCAGAAACATCGACACAGTTTGACATGCATTGAAAATGGATTTCGTTGCCTGCCAACCGGAAAATTTCCTTTCACAAGGCAAGTTTCTCGACTGCTTTCAACCGTGGTGCATATGCAAACTTCGGTCCCAACCTGGGTGTTCCTAGGTGTTTTTCCGGCTCTTTGCAGTCGCCTAGTACAACTACCTTTCCTTGCTCAGCAGCGTCCTTTATCTGTCTCGGCAAGCCTGCATGGACTAAGTTCCAGAGGAACCCTTTATTGAGTTCCATCATCGCACACCACTCCGAGAATTCTTGCTGCCATCCGGTCCTGCCACAAATACCCCGAAGATGGTATTTGAAGAACCGTTCTTGACGCCACAATTCAAACTTCATGATCTTGCATTCTCGCCTGGTATGCCCTCTTGACAGCTCCAAGTATCCACACACAATTGGAAAGTCTGGAGGGCAAAGCCCGTACCTGACATGCCAAGAGAGAACTCTGGTCCTGCACACACACACAGCGACGATGGACGCAATGATAGCAGGATTTCATTCTCGGAGGTGGTTAGAAAGATTAGTGAGAGGGGAGCCCATGGTACTAGAAATTGCATTCATTGATATTTGTTTTCTTTTAGCCCCTCTCGTTTGTGTTTGTTGCTCCTTGTATTTCAGAGACCTTTGCTGTCAATAAAAATCTAGTTGCGAGTCAGCGCTTGTGGTGTTCATTCTTCGTTGTGTCCAGTTGTTGTATTTCGCTGTTCAAATGTGAATCAGTACCAACTCGCCCAGCTTGCCTTAATGCAATTTCCGGAGCCCTTCACTAAGGTGTCCCGCATAGCCTGAGTCTTTTTGGGACGTTAAACCCTGATAAATCAAAACCTTCCTGCTCTGTAGCTCCTCTACGAGAGCACCTAAAGGACAACAAACACCAAAATTTTGCTTACGTTTTCTTTCAAAAGACGCTTAGACATTATTTTACATGTACTACCCTGTACCATTCACCTTTGAGCTCTGAAAAATTTATAACTGAATTTCTTCTTGCTGCTGTTTCAGTTTCACCAACCGAACAATAGATGTGATGCGTAGTTGATCTATACGTAACGCGAGGCGCAATAAAATTAGCAATATAATTACTGATGCGTTGTTTGCTGCCATTACATTTATTGAGGTTGGCCGGTTTAAGTGCTGTAGTGATTTAAACCTACTTATCAGAATTTATACTGCAGTGTTTTCATGTATCACGCGGCCTAAAGGCCAACTACACTTCACACGTAATGTACAGTTGATAAAATCGAAACCGGAACAGCACCACGCAAAAAAGTCAATTACAAATTACTAAGCAGTTGCAGGCGAATCCCATGTTGTGATCTATGTATTCTTAGATTCTTGGATGCGTTCAGGTGCCATTTGGGCATCTTGTCCAAAGGCAGTAAGATGGGGGCTTTTCCTGAATTCTAGCATGTCTAAGCAAAAGCTATGGATGCCATCAAATCTGAGTGCATGGTGTATCATACATGTTACAATACGACGATTTCAAGTGACCGCAAGCAGGTACAGCCTATTCCATGCCAAGTTACCTTGGAAAAAGATATCTTTTAGGCACTGCCACACATATAGGTGCTTTCACAGAACCATAGCTGTCATATTTGCATAAGAGGCTGAGTCTAGCTTATTTTATACGTCACACTGTATGCTTATGAATCAAGTGTACATTTGCCCAGGCCTAAATCTTGCATTCATTCCGAATTTGGCAAGAAATTACACAGTCACCATGGTGTTTCCCCAACTTCTCTCTCTGCAAATCATGTAGCTGAAGGTGCTCAGAATAATTTTCCAACAGCAAAATAGCATGAAATGCAGAGATGCTAATATGCACATTCCACAAGGATGCAAATTTTGTCGCGAACATAACTGGTGGAGGACGTGCTACTTTGCTCTCTATTCTGCGAAATATTACTCACTGCGTTCGCTATACCAAAATAAAACCTTTGATTTCCGACGTTTTAACATGTATGCATGTGAAACTTAGAAATCTGTCCCATCCCTCGCCACTCTCATAAAAAGCTGCGTTCTGATTATACACTCCTCTGTACAATCCGCCCTACAGGTTTAATTACTAGAATTACGGGTTTCGAATGAGTTTATTCTCACACATTCGCAATCGGCCGCCACCCAGTTCGACGTTCAACATTTTGATTACCCCTTGGGAGGGATGTGGCCTTCACATGAGCCACGTGCTTACTTGTGAAAATCTTCATACGTTAGCAAAGTGATTGCGGTTGAGAGGAGGGAAGGATTCCCTTTGATGAATTTTTTTTAAAGCTGTCAAAAACTATTTCCTCTCAAATGTAAGCAAACTAGTTATTAGTGAAGCAGTCCGTCAGTGTAATGTCAGCAATATGTGCATCTAGTTCTTTCAGACAATATCAGATCCTTCTCAGAAGCCGCTACGCTGAGCAGCTAGATATAATCTACATATGTTTGAGCGAAATTTTTTATGTAAGAACTAACAAAAGAAAGCATTCTTCAGAATAATAATTTCTGCGCTTCAATCTTCCTGTCAGCGACACACGAAGCTGTGTGTCAAACAGTCAGCTGCATTCCAAGCAACTCACTAATATATGCTCCTTGATGCTTCTTTTAGGGTAATGAAGCCGCTGAAACGCACATGTGTGCTGTTGCGTTTTTTTTTTATTTCCTTGTGAAGGAAACCTCAAAGACTTCAGCTAAAAACGTCTACGTTTGAATTGTTGCATTAAAAGCATGGTCATAGTGCGTGCAAACATACTGTTAACAAGTGTGCTCCATGGAATGGAAAGTTCCCATTGTTACTGAAGGAAGCAGGGCGACGACATTAAACATTCACGCTTACATGAAGAATCGTTTCTGAAGCGCTGGTACTGTAACTGCGGCAAGAAATACTTTATCGTGCCCGCCAGGAAGCAATTTGTTTTAAGCATTCGAGGTGATTAAAATAACAAATGTTTCCTCTCAAATGCAAGCAAACTAGTTACTAGTGAAGCATGCCGTCAGTGTAATATCAGCAATACCAGCATCTTGTTCCTTCAGAGAATATCAGATCCTTCCGAGAAGCCGCTAGGCAGAGGAGCTAAATATAATCGACTCATATTTGAGTGAAATTTCTGATGTAAGAACTAACAAAATAAAGCATTGTACAGAACAATAATTTCTGCGCTTCAATCTTCCTGTCAGCGACACACGAAGCTGGGTGTCAAACAGTGAGCTGCTTTCCAAGCTGCTCAATAATATATGCTCCTTGTTGCTTCATTAAGGGAAATCGAGCCGATGAAACTGACATGTGTGCTGTAGTGTTTTTTTTTATTTCCTTGTTATGGAAACCTCAAGCTCTTCCGCTAAATAACGCCTACGTTTGAACTGCTGCATTAAAAGCATGGTCATAGCGCGTGCAAACATGCTGTTAACAAATGTGCTTCATGGAATGGAAAGTTCCCAACGTCACTGAAGGAAGCAGGCCGACGACATTAAAAATTATTCACCTTTACATGAAGAATCGTCTCTGAGGAGCTGGTACTGTAACTGCGGCAAGAAATACTTTATCCTGCCCGCCAGGAAGCAATTTGTTTGAAGTATTCGAGCTGATTAAAATAATAAATGTTTCCTCTCAAATTTAAGCATTGTAACAAATGTAACATGAGAATGTAACATCAGAAAGATGTTCAAAAAATGTGATGTCAGTAGGTTTACAGCTTAATTAAATAGAACCAATAATGTAAAAAAACCATCGAAATAGCGCCGACATCGATATAGTGAGAGGACAGAAAAACAGCCGTTGACGGCAAAATAGTGAACAAATAGGCAAATAAGGGACAATAAAGTTTGGAAAGAGTTTAAATGTGTTTGATGAGTGATAATTATTCGAATAAACGTTTGATTGACATAAATTAGTTCATTAATTATAATAAAACATCAATGGACTCAAAGAGTGGCAAACAGAAGCGGCGATTGTCGAGGAGGCGTGAATGCTTAAGCATTCCTCCAGTGCGTGTAGCTGGAGTGATCCCTAACGTATTTTTTTTCTGAGCGTCAGCTGGCAACATTTTCTGATTTCACAATGAGTCTATGATGTCGTGCCTTCGTGAAGAACCGAATCGATCCTCGAACAGATTATCAAGGTATGGAGCATAATTTTCGGGGCGATATATTTTTAACACTTCAAGTCCCATGCGCATGATTTCCGGCTTTGATGATGAAAGTGCGGCCCATGGAAACACGTGTAAGCGAAACTCTAAGGGACATTTTTCTCCTTTCTCAGAGTAGCCATAGAGGTGGCCGTTAAGAGTTGGCAAGTGCTTTGAAGAAAATTATGAGCAAATGTGCTAAATCATAAAGAAGCTCTGTTTTACAAACTCACCAGAGAGCGTCTGTTGTGAAGCAGACATACCCCCAAAATGCGCTGTATCCGCTCGGTATTTTCCCGAATCGCGCCATAGTCTCGTGTAGCCTGAAATTTATGCCGCTCACGCTACGTTCCCTCGCGAGGCCGTTCAAACGATAACAAGGTTTACAAAGGTCCCTCGAACAGCCAGATAAAGAACAGCGCGCTCTGTGGCAGATATACAACAACACCATGATTACAGAAACACTACAAATACTGCGACACCAATGGCTTTTCGACTGATCTATCTGTATATCCTCTCTTAATAGGTAGCGCTGGCGGCCGCTGGAGCCAGTGCCGGCCCGGAGTACTGTTTGCGGAGCCGTCTGCTACAGTGAGTCGTAGTAGTCTTTCGTGTTTTATTAAAATCACAACATCGCAATGCCTATAAATATGAAATGAAATTTAAAATTTTTCTTCGAAGGACATAGCGCGCAAGGAATTTTGAGATAAAGTGGTGCAATTACTGGATGCAAATTTTGTGGCGCACATAATTGGGGGAGGACATGCTACCTTGCGCTCTATTCTGCAAAAGATAAATCATTGTATTCGCTATAACAAAATAAATTTTTTTATTTTCGACGTGTTAACATGTGTTTATGTGAAACATAGAAATCAGTCCTAGCCCCCGCCACTCATAAAAAGCTCCGTTCTCGTTATACACTCCTCTCAACAAACCGCCCTACATGTTTAAGCACTAGAATTAGGGTTGTCGAATGATTTTATTCTTGACATGCGAAATCGGCCGCCACCAGGCTCGACGTTCCGTGCTTTATTACCCCTTGGGAGCCAATGTTGCCTTCACATGAGCTTCGTGCTTACTCATGAAAAGCTTCTTACGTTAACAAAATGATTGAGGTTGAGAGGAAGGAAGGCTATGCCTTGCAAAGATTCCCTTCGATTATTTTTTTTCAAAGCTGTGAATAAATGTTTCCTCTCAAATGTAAGCAAACTAGTTACTAGTGAAGCAGCCCGTATGTTCCATATCAGCATAGAGTTTCTTCAGACACTATGAGATCCTTCTGATAAGCCGCTGGGCGGAGGAGATAGATATAATCCACACATATTTGGGCGAAATTTTTGATGTAAGAACATACAAAAGAAATTATTCTGCAGAACAACAATTTCTGCGCTTCAATCTTCCTGTCAGCGACACAGCGACACACAAAGCTTGTTCTCAAACAGCCAGCTGCAATCCAAACAGCTCGCAGATATATGCTTCTTGTTGCTTCTTTAAGGGCAATAGAGCTGTTGGAACGCACATGTGTGCTGTAGTCTTTTTTTTAACTCCTTGTGAAGGAAACCTCAATCAATTCAGCTAAAAAACGCCTACGTTTAAATTGTTGCATTATAGGGACGATCATAGCGCGTGCAAAAATATTGTTAACAAATGTCCTCCATGGAATTTAAAGTTCCCATCGTTACTGAAGGAAGCAGGGTGGCGACAATAAATATTATTCACCCTGACATGAGGAAGGAGCGTCTCTGAAGCGCTGGTACTGTAACTGCTGCAAGAAATACTTTATCGTGCTCGCCGGGAAGGAATTTTTTGAAGTATTCAAGGTGACTAAAATATTCTGAAGAGAAAAATATGTGCCTTAACTTCTGCCTTGTTCGACACGCGTTCTGCAATAGCCAGAAGACACATTATTGGTATTTTAAATGCTTTAAAGCTTTGTGATAAGTGCCTCTGCAAGTAATCACTGTGAAAATGGGCACACATTCTGCATTGCGTGCTTTCTCCATCTTTAGCATTTTACCGTCTAATTTTTAATGTCATCAGACCACACATGATTTTCTGGTCCACGCTGTTGATGCGTTATCATGTGCTGGAGACGTCGGCACTTCACGCAGTGCTGCTTTTTCCTTTTGCCTTCAATACATAAACATAGCGCTTTGAATTCGCAATGCTCCGCGTGACCTGTGCATCTTTTCGCGCCATAGATAGAAGTTGATGGATACGACGATGAGTAATGCGCAACGCGAGCGTGTGTTGCAGTTTAACACGAGGCGGGTTCGGCTGCGGCGATAGCCTAGTGCCCTCGTCCAGGGGCCAGCGAAGCTGATAACTCTGCACCGCGACGGATTCGGTACCCAGTCTCGGACATATGTTCTCACTGCACTATCAATGGCAGGTACGCTGGAGGAACATTCTTTGGGTTTGACGCTGTGAAGCAATGTTTTCGCACTGTGAAAGGTCCCTATACTAGACGTGCACGCCACAGCTAGGAAGCTAACGACAAGGAGATACTCTCAAATTTTGCAAGCTAGGGGACTGGAGAGACGATGCAACGTTCCAATAAGCACAGCAAGTATGCGTTTTTAAACAGAACTTCTCTACGTTACACGCCCTTGCGAATCGGAAGACGACACATTGTAACGACCGTCGGAGACTCTTTTACAGCTTTATTAGGCGTTCTTAGCTAGGAAGCACTGTGGTAACACTCACTCAAAAGGGTGTCCGGAAAGCGTCCAATTACACTTCCATTTCATAATATAAAAAAAACCTAAAATTTCATATGATCATTTTTTTCGTTCAGAATTCCCTACTGCCAAATTTTCCGCTGGCGATGCTTGCTGTGATAAAATGCAAGATAACTTCATGCGGCCTTGAAGAACTTCACGCATTATCAGCAATTTCATTTTACTTATTAGCTCAATATAACAAATACACGGTCTTCGCTGTGACAAATTTAAGCAAGGCTCTGCGTAGACTGCAAAGGCTACAAAACAACGTTACCCGGCAAGCGTGCTTAAATGCCTGCTGTGTTGCGCTTTGGCCATACACTATATTGTAACGTGAAGATGTGCACACCAAAAGGGAAAAATATATTTACAGGCAAACAGCTTACAGCCACGCAGCCGAACAACCGGGCACGCGAAGCCCAGCAGCAGAAACGCACTTCGTCCTCTTCGCGTTCCAAGCGCGAGCGCACCAAACACGAGCGTTCCAAGCACAAGCACAACCGTAGCATAACTCCCGGCGGCAAAAGCACCGTCCCGGTGCTAAGTGGATGATGTAGCAGGCGTGTGGTACGGTTTGAGACGGACTACATGAACGACGTCAGTCAAAGGGCTAGTGGACGACGTCGGAGCATGAAGAGGTGTAATCTCGTAGGTCACGTCGGTCACCTGACGGAGAACTCGATAAGGGCCACTGTACTGACGTAGAAGTTTCACAGAGAGACCGACATGGCGAGAAGGAGACCAAAGGAGGACGTGTGAGCCCGGCGGATAGTGTACTGGGCGATGCCGGCGGTCGTAAACTGACTTCTGGTAGGTCTGAGATGCGGTGAGCCGGTCTCGGGCGATTTCACGGGCCATAGTTGCTCGGGAGATGGCGTCACGTGCATACTCTGTGGTCGAGGCAGTAGAACTCGGTAGTAATGTATCCAATGGCAGCGCAGGATGCCGACCAAACAGAAGGTAGAAAGGAGAATAGCCGGTGGTATCATGCCGCGACGAATTATAAGCAAATGTTACATAAGACAAGGCAACGTCCCAATCGCGGTGGTCGGGCGAGACATACATGGATAGCATATCGGTCAGAGTCCTGTTGAGGCGCTCGGTAAGCCCGTTCGTCTGGGGATGGTAAGCTGTAGTGAGCTTATGCTGCGTGCCACAGGACCGGAGGATATCGTCAACTACTCGGGACAAAAACTAGCGGCTGCGGTCCGTCAGCAATTGGTGTGGAGCGCCGTGGTGAAGGATTACGTTCTGCAATAGGAAGTCGGCGACATCGGTTGCGCAACTTGTTGGTAACGCACGCGTGATAGCGTACCGGGTCGCATAGTCGGTCGCGACAGCAATCCAACGGTTGCCGGAGCAGGACGTCGGGAAAGGTCCGAGAAGGTCGAGTCCAACACGGTAGAATGGTTCGAGAGGTACGTCAATAGGCTGTAGAAGGCCAGCAGGCAACGTTGATGGTCTCTTCCTGCGTTGACAGAGGTCGCAGGAGGCAACGTAACGCCGAACAGTGCGGTACAGACCAGGCCAAAAGAAGCGGCGTCGGACCCGATCGTATGTGCGGGAGACGCCGAGGTGGCCTGCGGTCGGTAGGCCGTGTAGTTCCGCTAGGACAGATGAACGGAGACGCTGGGGAACGACTAGCAGGAGCGGAGGTCCGTCAGGACGAAGGTTGCGGCGGTATAGGACGCCATCCTGAATGACGAACAGTTGCAATGAAGGATCTCGGCTGGCACAGTTGAGGCGATCAATGAGAATACGCAAGGAAGAGTCTTGTCGCTGCTCGTCCACGATGTTAACCAGATCGGAGACAGCGAAGAGGCACGGGCCGAGGTCGTTGTCTCTAGGATCAGGCGGCTCTACAGGGTGCCGAGACAGGCAGTCGGCGTCTTGATGGAGACGCCCTGACTTGTAATGAACAGTGTAAGAATACTCTTGGAGGCGCAACGTCCAACGTCCGAGCCGGCCTGTGGGGTCTTTCAGTGAAGACAGCCAACAAAGGGCGTGGTGATCGGTCACTACGGAGAATGGACGGCCAAACAGGTACGGTCCGAACTTAGCTACGGCCCAAACAAGAGCTAGACACTCGCGCTCTGTAATTGAGTAATTTCGCTCAGCTGTAGAAAGGAGGCGGCTGGCATATGCAATAACGCGTTCTTGCCCTTGGTGACGTTGGGCTAGCACGGCGCCAATTCCATAACCGCAGGCGTCTGTGCGAACTTCAGTCGGAGCCGACGGATCAAAATGGGCCAGAATAGGTGGGGAGGTGAGTAAGTCGACTAGCGAAGAAAAGGCCTCCTCTTGGGCAGGGCCCCAGGTAAAAGGGGTGTCTTTCTTTAGAAGGTCGGTCAGGGGGCGAGCGGTGCCGGCAAAATTTTTGATGAAACGGCGGAAGTACGAGCAGAGGCCGACGAAGCTGCGCACATCCGTAGACGACTGGGGAATAGGGAAGTCCTTGACGGCTTTAACTTTAACAGGATCCAGGCGGACACCAGAAGCGTCGACTAGATGTCCGAGAATGGTGAGTTGGCGGCGACCGAATTGACATTTCGACGAATTGAGCTGTAGCCCGGCTCGACGGAAGACAGAAAGAATGCTCGCCCGTCTTTCGAGGTGCGTGGTAAACGTGGGCGAAAAAACCACAACATCGTCGAGGTAACATAGACATGTGGACCATTTAAAGCCGCGAAGCAAGGAGTCCATCATTCTTTCGAAGGTAGCTGGCGCATTACAGAGACCGAATGGCATAACTTTAAACTTATATAAGCCGTCCGGTGTGACGAATGCCGTCTTTTCGCGGTCATTGTCATCAACAGAGATTTGCCAATACCCGGACCGAAGGTCAATTGAAGAGAAAAATTTGGCTCCGTGAAGGCAGTCCAAAGCATCGTCTATTCTTGGGAGTGGATAGACGTATTTTTTTGTTATGTTGTTTAGGTGCCGGTAATCAACGCAAAAGCGCCAGCTGCCGTCCTTCTTTTTAACCAGCACAACTGGTGAGGCCCAAGGGCTCGACGAGGGCTCTATGATGTCCTTACTGAGCATCTTGTCCACCTCTTGCTGTATGATGGTGCGTTCTGTACTGGACGCTCTGTAGGGTCGTCTGTGAATAGGAGCTGCGTCACCGGTGTTGATGCGATGCGTGACCACAGATGTTCGAGCCAAAGGGCGGTCATCGAAGTCAAAGATGTCGCGAAAAGACGACAGAAGATACCGAAGGTCGTGAGCTTGCCCTGGTAAGAGGTCAGCAGCAATCATTTTTGCATATTCATCAGGTGGTGGGACGTCAGAGTCGCGGCAGTTCGACGAGGGTGGGACGCTTCTCACCGCCGATACGACGCATTCGGCAGCAGGGCACAGCGTGGCGAGCGACATACCTTGTGGGAGCGGCTGAACGTAAGAGGCAAAGTTGAGAACCGGAAAGGACGCTTGATTTGCCGACATGGTGACAACTGTATGCGCAAGGGCAACACTGCGTGTAAGGGGCACATCAGGAACCGGAGTAATGATGTAGTCACCATCGGGAACTGGCGGGACCGAGGAGAAACGGACATAAGTGGCGGCATCGGGGTCCAGGCGGACAAAGTCGGCGGTGCACAGTCGGTGAACAATTGGATCCGGTGGCTCTGAAGGAACAGGTAGAGCGAGTTGAACGATGCTTGTGGCGCAATCTATAAGGGCGGAATGGTCGGTGAGAAAGTCAAGGCCGAGAATGATGTCATGAGGGCAGTGTTCGAGGACAGTGAAGAGCACAGAAGTATGGCGGCCGGCTATTGAAACACGAGCAGTACACATTCCGACGACAATAGACATACCGCCATCTGCAACACGGACCACAGTTGAGGGGGCAGGAGTGAGCACTTTCCTTAGGCGACGGCGAAGACGAGCATTCATGACTGAGACGTGCGCTCCAGTGTCGATCAGAGCGGTAACAGGGACCCCGTCCACGTCGACGTTAAGGATGTTCCGATGAGCATGAAGAGTTAAAGGAGGGTTTTCTGGTCGGGTCGTCAGAGCAGCATCACCCCCAGACGCTGCAGCCATCAGTTTTCCGACCGGGAGCGGGCATATGGGGCCGGCGACGAAGGGCGGCGAGGTCGGGGCGATGGAGATCGACGGCGCTGAGGTGACGACGAACGGTTGGTAAGCGGGGTCTGAGCGTTGTCGCCAGAAGAGGTCGTTTCCGAGGGCGAGGGAGAGCGGCGGGAATATGCAGAACCCGGCGGGTAGCGGCTGTAGGTCGAGGACGGACGGCTTCGGCAGTGTCGAGATATGTGGCCAACTCGGGAGCAGTTAAAGCAGATGGGCCTGTCATCAGGTGTTCTCCATTCATCTGGATTGCGGCTGCGTCGAGGGTAGTATGCACGTTCAGAACCGAGCTCCGGGGACATGCGGCGAGCATATGGGGCACTAACTGAGCAAACAGGTTGAATCCCAAGATTGGCAAATTCTTTGCGAACGACAGCCTGTATAAGGGATACTGCTGGAGTACTGTCTGTTGCGGGTGGATGAAACGCAACGGGGGACATTGCCTCTACTTCTTGGCGCACAAGTCGTGTCAGGCTCTCAGATGTCGGCAGGCGGCTCGGTGGAGTCGAGTCTACACAGGACGACGTCGCAGTCGTATTCGGCAACCGCGTGAACTGCGGAGAAATTCGGCGGCTCTTCGCTTGTTCGAACCGGCGGCATTCCTTGATGATTGCGTCAACCGTTCCGCAGTCCTTGTATACAAGAAGGTTAAAGGCGTCATCTGCGATGGCTTTGAGCACGTGACCTACTTTGTCGCACTCTGACATAGTGGCGTCGACTTTCATGCAGAGAGCTAATATGTCCTGAATGTATGATACATAGGACTCTGTGGACGTTTGTGCACGGCATGCGAGCTCCTCCTTCGCAGCGAGCTGACGCCCGAATGGCTTACCAAACAGGTCACAAAGCTTGCGCTTGCAGAGATCCCAGCTGGTGAGTTCATCCTCGTGGGTCTCGAACCATACCCTGGCAGTGCCCGTCAGGTAGAAGATGACGTTGGCCAACTTTAGGGTCGGGTCCCACCTGTTGTGTGTGCTCACGCGCTCGTACATTGCGAGCCAGTCCTCCACGTCGACGCCGTCCGTTCCGTTGAAGGTCCCAGGATCTCTCGGATGGGCAATGATGAACGCCGGGTTGGCGGACGCCGACGGAGCGGCCCCTTCGCTGGTCATGGTTGAAGAGCCGGCGAGCTGACGACCGCTGCGAAGTTCCGTGCTTGCTGTGGCTGTACCCAGCACCTCACACCAATAATGTAACGTGAAGATGTGCACACCAAAAGGGAAAAATATATTTACAGGGAAACAGCTTACAGCCACGCAGCCGAACAACCGGGCACGCGAAGCCCAGCAGCAGAAACGCACTTCGTCCTCTTCGCGTTCCAAGCGCGAGCGCACCAAACACGAGCGTTCCAAGCACAAGCACAACCGTAGCAATATTTATTGAAAATTGTGCGGCACCATTTTTGAGCGTTGCGGTTGTTTCTGCAAAGTTTGAGATTCGCGTGGCGTCTTGTTTCACAGCAGATTACCTCTATTTTTTTTTTGTCTCAATGAGCGCGACATTGCAGTTTTTATTTGAGGGGTATCACGCAAGTTCACGATCACTCTGTAGTTACTGAAGAAAAGGAATACAGGGCAACCAGACATCTCATATTACTACCATGGGAAAGCAGTGTAATTTGCCCTCGATGATTAATTGTTTGCTGTAAATATAATGAATGGTTTTGTCCTAACCGTAGGCTTCTAACTAGCGAGAGAATTTTTCTGAGGGGTGAAGTATTAGGATGGCCGGTAATGGCTGGTGAGCGGCGCTTCTGGAGCGCTGGAGTAGGATGAGGAGGTAAATCAAGGGTGCCAGTGGATTGGTGAGCATCTCCGTACCTAGGGAGTAGAGGTAGGGAAGTGGTTTGTGCCAGTGAAGTCCAGTTGATTTACCCATTGAGTCGTGTAAATCTATTTGGCCGTCGTTTTTTCTTCGCGCTCTTGTGTGTCATTCAAATGGGTGGAGGCATTGTGGACAGCTAGGGTAAGCGAGTCGATTGAATGTTAGTGGCTGGACTGTAGACTTGATGTTGGGTGGACATTGAGAAGTGTTGGTGGATGGTACTTCTGGAACGATGGCGTTCGATGGTGTGGGCTGGGGAGGTGAATGGTGTCTGGCGGTTTCCGGATGGATGGATGCATTGACACTAAGCACGAAATACACGAGATGGAGGTTTTTCGGGCGTTTAAAACCGTTAATGCTCCGCTTGACCAAATACGAACACCGTCGAAACGGTGCGCAAGAACCGGAAAACCTCGTAAGACCACCCGTCGACAGACGACGGAGCACAGTCGCGGAATCAGAATGATTTCAGTTCGTTACAAACGGTGTTTGCTTCCGGATTTCGTGAGCGGTGTGTAAAAACACCGGCAGATACGAACTGCAATCAAAATGCGACCGGCTTCCATAAACGCGCTATGTGTACTCATATCTGTTTCGCGTAGATCCCGAACGAAGCAGCAAGTTTTGGTTCGACAGCAGGTGGCGCCAAGAATCAGAAGACGGCGAGAGAGTCGTGACTCGAGAGTGCGGACGCTGTGACCGAAGCGGCGTAGGCGCTGGGCCTAGCAGCGCCAGCGGGGCCGTATCGAGTTGCGTCGCAGAATTGAGCACGGCAGGTTGTCTGCAACCTCGCTTGGAACGGATATCTTGAGTGGCGACTGTGCGTTTGCCGCTGCTGCTTTTCGATGTGCGACAGAGAAGGGAAAGACGCCTACTTAACCGAGTTCACCGGAGTGGATATCCAAACGACGGCTGAGCTTGTGCCGCTTGCGCTTAGCTTGGTCTGCTAATGGCGGTTTGGCGTCGTTGTGAGCGGATCCAGACAAGCGCTGGCTTTGCGGCGCCCGTGACCAGCGAGAGAAAAGTTTCCGCCTCGGTACGGCTGCCCTGGAGGATGTCCTTGAAGGCCTGCCGTTTCACAACCGTCTTCGTGTCATGTTAAGTGGGTTTTCGTCTTATATAGCGTCGTACGATGAAGACGTGAGCAGGTTTTTCTAGAGCGGTGGAGCATTGTGCTGCGGAAGAGGTAAAAATATTATTACGGTTCTGTTGCTAGTATATGGGTCATTTTATAGTATTATGCGCCAGCGCTGCGCGTCGGCGCGTAATCCTCTAAAATGTTTAATCATTTTTGTCCGGATTCGCAACGTGAGTGCCTGTTCTTCTCAGTGAGTAGTTAAGTACTAAATTTTAAGCCTTATATTTCATGCAGATTATAGCCTTTCGTGGTTTCTTTTCTTACAGCTGATGTGTACATCACTGCTAGGCAGGTCACTAGAGTTGAGCTACCTGTTTGCATCTAAATTCAGTGCTTATACTGCATAATAATTGTCAGTTTGCTTGAAAATATTGCTGTGAACCTTCATATGAGCAGCAAGCTATGTGTATTTGAGGGAGTGTTCAATTTTTATATTATATCTGTTTGGGCCTCCGATTTACTTTCACTCTACCTTGTCAAACTGGCCTCACTTTGTGTCAGTTTTTTTGTTACTTTAAGCCCATTTTATGTACATGGTATAAGGGCACCTTTACCATTTTTGGGGACGCTTGAGCTTAAAAACGTACTGCTTGAACATGTTTCGTCACAACAGCTAGTATGGCTTTGAAATCTTTGGTAGTGGCCATTTATTTTGTTTATCTTTTGGATAGTTGTGGCGGCCCAATAAATGTAATAGTTGCTCTGATGGGTAAATCATATGAGCAGTCTTGCCTCTTTAATGTGGGCACTTTTGTTCCGGATAAGAATTGTCGCAAAAAGATTCATCCGTAATAACGAATCATGAATGAAAAAAACTTGATACAAAGCTTGTGGCTAAAGTCTGCTTCTGCACATAGTGGTGGGCAGTGAAGTGGAAGCTAGGCAAAGTGTTGGTAGCTGCAATTCCATTAGCCTGGTCGCCGTTATCTTTAAAAATAAATCCTTTATCGACGTATTTGAACCTTGAATTTTTTTTACTTTATTCATTAAAAATTAGGTTGAACATGGTTCTTCTATGTAAAATTTCTCGCTTGGGGAGGGGAGACCACCCCCACATGAATTACCCCCTAGAATATTGCAGTGACAATGTACCTGAGACTGAAATGTGACACTATTTTTGCTCTTGCTAAAGTGCTAGTAATGTCAGTGACATTTCATTTTTAATTTCGCAGGACCACATACTTACACCACGCCTCCTCACTTATCAAGTTGCAGTTTTCCTTCATTGGCAAGCATCTTGTAGGGAAAACCTCATCACTTCTGTGGGGTCGCTGCTGTTTGCAGCCTGCTGGGTGTTGCCTTGTGGAAAATATAAGGAAGGCACACTGTATGCTGAGCTTTCTCGAGCGTGATTTGTAGTCTTGGCTCAAAATAAGTCATTCTTAGATGCTCTTCAGCTCGTCAGTTCTTAAAGACGAGTTCATCTTTTCTTCGCGGCTGCCTCTTCTATCCGCAAGTAGGCGTTGTACATATCTAGTTGTTTAGTATTCTTTGGAACACTGCTAGTGGAGCACACTGCTATAACTTACCATTGACATGTTATATGATACAGCTAGTCTGAGTGCAGCAAAAGGAAAACAATAAAACAAGAGCTAAATGGTTCAGCTGCTATGCCATGTAATAGGGCCTGTGTAGCGTCCATGGATGTCCTAGCATTCGCGGTGGTCAGGGCAAGAGTTTCTGTATCTTCAAGAGGTCTGAATTGCTAGCGATGCTGAACAAGCCGCAGAAGTTTATTCCTTGGGCTATAAACATTTGACAAATGCTGTACTTGCATTATGTGGCAGCATGGAAAGAAAAATGACAAACAGGAACAGTACAGTACAGTACATCTTTATTTCCAGAAGAAGACAACTGGATGGTCTCTTGGGCTAAAAGCTACACAAAAGCTTGACGAGGCCCAAGAGACCATTACAAGGCAGCAGCGTAAAGAATAGAAACATAATAGATGAATAGTACATAGGTAGACAGTAATAGGGAAATAATAAAACAGTTACTGTGACAGGTAATTATGATGTCAATCACATAAAGCTACCAGTAATGAACTGAAACCAAAATAAAACAACTGAAAAGCACATACGCGGAAACAACAAACAAAGATTAATGGATCACAACTGCACAAAACAGGAATGTAATTGTTTTTTGTTCAAGCCCACTGTGTGTCTATATTTGTTTAGTATTGTAGGGAGGTTATGGGTAAGTGACTGATATTTATAAAATGTACGAAAATGAGGAACTGCCCACGCATCAACATTTCTTGTTTGCACGCTAATATTTCGTCGCTCTAAGGATGCCAAGGACTTTAGAAGGTTAGTAACTTCAGGGGAAGAAAAGTAGATTGACTGTAATAGGCGAAATTCATACAACTTGTCTACACTTATGATATTGAATGATTCAAATGCACCCTTTGTAGTTTCTATGGGCTCAATATTTGCTACGTAACGGATGATTTTTTTCTGTAAAACCAGGAGTTTATTTAAATTGGTTTTCGTGGTTGTGCCCCAAACTAGACTGCAGTATCTTAAATGAGAGTTAAACAAAGCATGATATACTTGAAGTTTTATCTTGGGTGGAAGTACAGTACGACAGCGCGATATAACTCCTGTAATCGAGGAAAGTTTTTTACGAAGGTGATCAATGTGAGCATCCCAGGTTAGATGTGAGGAAAAATGTACACCTAATATTTTATGGTTGTCAACGATTTCAATTTCTTGGTGCTCATAGGTTATAGTGTGATTTATTTCCACCAATTTTGTTTTTAGCGCGGAATATAATAGCTTTA
Organism: Amblyomma americanum; assembly: GCF_052857255.1. Taxonomy (NCBI): domain Eukaryota; kingdom Metazoa; phylum Arthropoda; class Arachnida; order Ixodida; family Ixodidae; genus Amblyomma; species Amblyomma americanum. The sequence goes on along the minus strand of NC_135505.1, from coordinate 53,669,613 downwards.
GTTTTAGTGCAATTGATTTGAAGTCTGTTTAACTTGGACCATGTGGATAGCTTAGCTAAAGATTCACTACATTGCATGATTAAACCATCAGCATTTGGGCCAGAAATAAGAATAGTACTATCATCAGCATATATCACTAGTTTTACTGTATTATCAATATTCACCAAGTCATTAACGTATGTATTGAACAACAGCGGACCTAACACACTTCCCTGGGGTACGCCACTCTTTATCGGAAAAAGGGATGAGCTGCAGTTTTTGACAAACACTCTCTGAAACCTGTTGCTGAGATAGCATTTCAGCAAAGCTAGACACGTGCCGTGGATCCCGTAAGCTTGTATTTTGGATAGAAGAATGTTATGGTCCAGACAGTCAAAAGCCTTGCTGAAATCTATAAAAACAGCCAACGAGAACAAATTACTTTCTATGTTTCGTAAAATATTTTCTTTTAATGTTAGTAAAGCAGTTTCCGTCGATCTGTCCTTCCTAAAACCGAACTGTGCATTTGTTATTATGTTTTCTTTGTTAAAGAAGTTAGTTATACGAGCAAAAATGATTTTTTCTAGTGCCTTAGAAAATACAGGGAAGACTGAAATTGGGCGATAGTTTGTTGCCAAGTTTGGGTCGCCGCCCTTGAAGATTACAGAAACCCTGGCACATTTCATTCTTTCAGGAAAGACGCCCGAATCCAGTAATAAATTAAATATGTAAGCAAGTACGGATGTAAGTAAGGTCAATACATACTTTATCGGCATGATTTGAATGTTTTCAATATCAAGCGCCTTACTGTTTCGGAGCAATATGAAAGTGTTATAAATCTCCTGCTCATCAGTAGGCTGAAGGTATATTGTTTTCATTGTACTAGTGGAGATTCCAGTTGTATCTGGAGGATAGTCACAAGGATTTGCAATACTCACAAAATGATTGTTAAGGTAATCCGCAAGCGCTTTACCGCTCAATTCACCACCTTCATGTGTTAAAACATCCGGAAGAGAACTTTTAGTTTTACGACCCAAAACAGTGTTTATTGCTTTCCATGCAGCATCCGGGCGTTGTCGAGCGCAGTCTGCAAATAACTGCTCATAGTATAAAGATTTGGCTCTCCGAAGCTCAGCGTTTAGCTTATTCCGCAATATTTTAAACTCCTTTAGAGTTTCTTTTGAACGTGCACGCAAGAAAGAATGAAAGTGACGATTTTTATATTTGATCATTTGTAAGTGTTCTCGAGTGACCCATAGTTTCTTAATCTTTTTTGTTGGCACGGTAGTTTGCAAAGGGAAATGTTTAGCATAGATGCACACAACACGATTTATGAATTCGTTATACGCGTCATTCGCATCCACATTTTTTAGCACGGCAGACCAATCTTGGTTCATGATTTCATTCTTGAACGAGATTAGCTTTCCTTCGGTAATGCGCTGAACAAAAAATGTTTCCCTTTTCACATTCCTGTCCAGTGAATCAATGCGATATGTTAAGAAAGTAGGACAGTGATTACTAACGTCGCAGGAAACTGTGCCTGCATTGTAAATTTCAGTGTCAAGATTCGTAACAATGAGATCTAGCATGGATGATGTAGAACATGTAATTCGAGTTGGTGTTTTAATCACATTTATGAAACCAGATGAAACCAGTTTTGTGCTAAAGTCACGAACACAGTTATTTTCCTCTAACATGTTTATGTTAAAATCACCACCACTGATGAGCCTAAGGTTGTTTTTACAAATAAAATCCAAGAAGTCTTCATAAAATTCTAAGAAGCGTGCAACATTCCCAGTTGGTGGATGATACAAGACAGAAATTATTTCTTGTTTACTTTTCAGCGTTAAGATTTCATAATCCACAGTGGTCTTACTGAATTCCGGCAAAATTTCACACTTCTTGTGCTTTGCAACTAGAATTGCGACGCGACCACCCCTGCTGTTTTTACGATTAAGAAAGAAGTTATTGTAACCATCTAGTTCCAACATTTTGCTTCTGTTTGTATACCAAGTTTCCGACAGCATTAGGACAGAAAATTGAGAGCAAAATTGCTGTAATAAAAGGACAATGTCATCTTCTTTACGGTTCACTGAACGTGCATTGATATGCATAACTGTTTCGCATAATAAATAATGAAACTTCACATCAGATGGCAGAGTAAGCTCCTGATAATCCATCTTTCAATGCTTGAGAACACGAAGCAGATAGCCAGATGAGCACGATGTCGGCAATCACACGTTATCGGCATCACGAGCTGTGTTGCCCGCTTGAGTAGAAAAAATCTTGTCGACAACGTCCTCACCTGTCACATGCACAGTGGGCGTGTTATCTGCCTGCTTGGCAAAGATTTTCCCGTTGTAGGACCACACCGATTTCCAGTTACACTCATATTTTTTTTTCACAGCCATTGCAAGTAGTTTCTTCAATGCGGGACAGAGGTGCTCATTAACATATATTGCATCTCATTTGTCTAGGCCGATGTCTTTGCTTGTAAGCCGTGTTTTTTTCGCCTTCGTCAGAACAATGTCTCGCTTCCGGCGGGATTTGAATTGGACGAGGATGTGCGATTTCCCAGCAGTTCGCGTCGGCACGCGATGACCCTAGGAGTCATCACCCCACCGTTTTTCTCCACCTCACCTGGGCTAGTCATAATCTTTTTCTTTTTGCATTTTGCTTGGACAGCTTCCTGACAACATTGTCAGCACTGTGTCATTTTTCTCTTTTGTAATAGATTTTCCATTCTGCCACATCATGCAGTTGCTAGCATTTATACATATCCTGCAGTAAGAAAAAAATTCATAGTGCCCACAGATTTGATGAATATTTCAGTTTTCGAACAAAAATGCTCTTAGACAAAGGTCTTCAGAAGTTCAATTATTTATTGATTCAGCAAATTACCAGTCCTTTAGTCTGATCAGTTGTCATGGGAACTTTCCTGGAATTTTTCTTCACTCCTTTATAAAGTGAAAGTGATGATTGGTTTTCTCACAACCAAACCGAATGCCTGTACCGTTACTGCTTTCTCCTTTGTCCAAGTCTTTTTCCTTGCTTGTGGTGCCGCCGTTTAACATAATACCAGGCTGATCCGTTCCTTGTGTCCGAGCATTATTCATTATTTGGGACGCAAGTGTGCATGTTTTTTGTTAACATGTTTGCAGTGGCTATTGCAGAACAGGCGTTCTGCAAGTGGTCACCGTGAAAAGGTGCACGCAATCTGAATTCCACCCTTTCATCATCTTTACCATTTTACCCTCTAATTTCTTAATGTCATCGGACCACACGTAATATTATGGTGCACGCCATTGATGCGCTATGATGTGCTGGAGACGTCGGCACTTCACACAATGCCGCTTTTTCCTTTTGCATTCAGCTTATAAACATAGCGCACTCATTTCATAGCGCTCTGCATGACCTGTGTATCTTTCGGTGCCATAGATTGAAGTTGATGGAGACGACTATGTGTAATGCACAGCGCCCGAGTGCGTTGCATTTTAACACGAGGTGTGTTCGGCTGGGCGATAACATAGTGTCCTCGTGCAGTGGCCATCAAAGCTGATTACTCCGCACCGCGACGGGTTCGCGTGTATATTTTCTTTCTGCACCCTCAAGAGCAGATACGCAGCAAGAATCTTCGTTGGGTTTGACGCTGAGAAGCAATGCTTTTCCACTGTGAAAGGTCACTACACTAGACTTACACGACGCAGCTAGAAGGCTAACGACCAGCAGTTACTCTCAATGTTTTCAAGCCAGGGGACTAGAGAGACAATGCATCGTTCGAATAAGCAGAGCGAATGTACCTTTTGAAACACAACTTCTCTACCTTACACGCCCCTGCGATTCGGAAGACGACACATCGTAGCCACTGTCGCCTGCTAGTGTAGCGGTGTTCACCCTCATCGCTTGCCTAGGGCACTCGCTTGGTGCAGAAGGCTGTTGTCGCTGCATGCCAAGGCATTCGAAACCATAGCTAAGCGCCAGAAAAAGTGTCGCAATATGCATACCATTTCATTCCTCCCTCTCTTGCTCAACCATTCACAAACCAGCAATATACATCATCTACCGTTTAGCAATAGGCTTTCACTTCTGTTTTTGTCTCATAGTTCTAAGACTTGATTTTGTTACTATCTATACCCTCGACACCAATACATTCTGAGTCCACAACAATAACTCTTTCAGTTGCGATTGACCATGATTTAAATTTTATTTAACAGAAAATCGAATCCTCCGACTGACAAATGTTATGATGATCTGTAAGTAACTTTTCACCGTACAGTAATCGAATATATCTAAAGATGATAATAGTATTATGTCCCCCGAAAAAGCCTATTTTACCTCGTCCCCGTTGCACCAACAACTTCCTAGCGACTAAAAGAAATGAGAAATTTCAGCTCCATGGCTGGTTACTTGAACTAGGTTAGCTATGTTGTTAGTGTTGGATGAGGCAGTGATTCCAACCATCTTTGAGTGTTTGTGACTGGCCACGCAGGCAAGGCTTTAAGGGTTGACATTGAAGTGACGCTCAAACGGTAGGAAAATTGCAAAGAAGCGCAAAGAACATGGATGGTTGAATAAATACAAAGCGACGCGGTAACTTGTTTTTAGCGCTTATTTGACTTGACCGTCCAGTATCACAGGTATGTCGAAGGAAATCCGCTCGCGAATTGAAGGCCCCGGAGGCGATGATCGCGCAAAGGCGTCGCTGTCGGTGAGCCATGCCACCGGTAATTCGTCGGCGTTGCTTGTGCGACGTAACAGCGCCAGGGTGTCGGAGGGTTCGATGGATGCGGGCCTCGTAATCGCCGATGCGCCGTCATGTGTCAGCGTCGATGTGTCGGAGCGATCAGGGCTGCGGACCGTGTAACCGTCGAAGTGTCGTTATGTCGAGTGAGCTTCGATGTGCCAGAGTGAACCGTAACCGCGGACTTCGGAACCGTCGAGGCGTTTTCATTTCGTGCCGCCCGGGAAAAAATTCGCGGTAAGCCTTGAAGGTGAACTGGTGTTTCGATGAGTATAGGCTGGAGCTCCGGCTAATCATTGGGGTACGGGATATGAGATCGAGCCCACCTCCACCAGACTGGCCATGGAGTTGGTGACAAGACAGGGGCCCGACAGTTTGGCAGGATAGACTGCAAACATCAACATCCTTTAGCCGAGCGCCACCAGCGTCAACGTCTTTTAATGCGAAAACATTTTGTAGGCCGTCTGGATGGGGTCGTATCACCATAGCGTGTTACCAAAATGTGTCCGCAGCGATTCTGGCGTTCTCAGATGAGCTAGCATAAAAAATTGAATATGATATACAGTGACCAACATGACGATTAGGTTCGAAAAATTTGTTGTCAGTAAAATAATGTCTTAATTAATTAGAACCAATAATGTAAAAAACTATCGAAATAGCGCCGATGTAGATATTGTGAGTGGACGGAAAAACAGCCGTGGACGGCAAAATATTGAACAAATACGCAAATAAGTGAAAATAAAGTTTGAAGTAGATTTAAATTTGCTTGATGTGCGATGATTTATCGAACAAAAGGTTTGATTGACAATAATTAGTTCATTGATTCTAAGCAAACGTCAATGGAGTCAAAGAGAGGCAAATACAAGCGACGATTGTCGAGGAGGCGTCAATGCTTAAGCTTGCCTCCAGTGCGTGCAGCCTATGTGATATGTGACGTTTTTTTGCCTGAGCGCCATCAGAAAATATTTCCTGATTTCACAATGCATCTACGATGTCGTGCCTTTGTGAAGAACCAATTACCTCCTCGAACAGATTAAAAAACGTATAGAGCGTAATTTCCGAGCCGATGTATATTTAAAACTTCAAGTCACATGCGCGTAATTCCCGGGTTTGGTTATGGGATGGAAGTGCAGCCCATGGAAAAACGTGCAAACGAAACTCTAAGGGATATTTTTCTCGTTTCTCAAAGTACCCATAGAGGTGGCTGTTATGAGTTGGCAAGTGCTTTGAAGAAAATTATGAGCAAATGTGCTAAATCATATAGAAGCTCTGTTTTAACAACTCCTCAGTAAGCGTCTGTTGTGAAGCTGACATTACCCCAATAAGGCCCTGTATCCGCTCGGTGTTCCAGAAATCGCGCAATCATCTCGTGTAGCCTGAAATTTAAGCCGCTCAAGCTACGTTCTCTCGCGAGGCCGTGCAAACGATAACAATGTTTACAAAGATCCCTCGAACAGCCAGGTAAAGCACAGCGCGCTCAGTGGCAGATAGTCAACACCGTGATTACATAAGAACTGCAACTACTACGACACCAACGGCTTTTCGACCGAACGAGCTGTATACGATCTCTCGTATAGGTAGCGCTGGCGGCCGCTGAACCCAGTAGCGGCCCGGGGTACCGTCTCCAGGGCCGTGTGCTACAGTGAGTCGTGGTACTCTTTCATGTTTGATTGAAATCACAACATCGCAATGCCTTTAGATATGAAATTAAATTTGAAATTTCTCTTCGAAGGACGTAGCGCGCAGCAGTGCACGCATCAGTCCGGCAGCAATGCACACAGCGAGCAGGGCGACTATGTGACCCTGTATTTCGTTACAGCCACACGTCTCTTGGTGTCTTGGATCAACGCAGCGGCTGGCCATCATGCCGCTGACTGTCCAAGCCCTTTGGTCAACGTGACGCCAATGAGCCTACTGCGCATCATCTCTGTCTGCGCTGACGGAGCAGCGTGCCCATCTGCCTACATAAGCCTGGAATCCCTGCTTCTTCCTTCAGTCCGGCTGCAGTGCACGCAGCGAGCAGGGCGACTAAGTGATCCTGTATATCGTTACAGCCACACGTTTCCTGGGGCCTTGGATTAACGCAGCGGCTGCCCATCAAAGACGCAGACTGCCTGTGCGCTTTGGTAACCGTGACGCCAGTGAGCCCTACTGCGTATCCTCATCTCTGGCTGCGCTGACGGAGCAGCGTGCCCGGCTGCCTACATAAGCCTGGAATCCCTGCTTCGCCCTTCAGTCCGGCAGCAGTGCCCGCAGCGAAAAGGGCGACTAAGTGATCCTGCATATCGTTACAGCCAAACGTTTTCGGGGGCCTTGGATCAACGCAGCGGCTGGCCATCAAAGACGCAGACTGTCTGTGCCCGTTGGTCACCGTGACGAGAGTGAGCCCTACTGCGCATCCTCATCTCTGGCTGCGCTGACAGAGCAGCGGGCCCGGCTGCCTACATAAGCCTGGAATCCTTGCTTTGCCCTTCAATCCGGCAGCAGTGCCCGCAGCGAGCAGGGCGACTAAGTGATCCTGTATATCGTTACAGCCACACGTTTCCTGGGGCCATTGATCAACGCAGCGGCTGGCCATCAATGACACAGACTGCTTGTGCCCGTTCGTGACCGTGACGCCAGTGAGCCCTACTGCGCATCCTCATCTCTGGCTGCGCTGACGGAGCAGCGTGCCCGGCTGCATACTTAAGCCTGGAATCCCTGCTTTGCCCTTCAGTCCGGCAGCAGTGCCCGCAGCGAGCAGGGCGACTAAGTGATCCTGTATATCGTTACAGCCACACGTTTCCTGGGGCCTTGGATCAACGCAGCGGCTGGCCATCACAGACGCAGACTGCCTGTGCGCTTTGGTCACCGTGACGCCAGTGAGCCCTACTGCGCATCCTCATCTCTGGCTGCGCTGACGGAGCAGCGTGCCCGGCTGCCTACATAAGCCTGGAATCCCTGCTTCGCCCTTCAGTCCGGCAGCAGTGCCCTCAGCGAGCAGGGCGACTAAGTGATCCTGTATATCGTTACAGCCACACGTTTCCTGGGGCCTTGGATCAACGCAGCGGCTGGCCATCACAGACGCAGACTGCCTGTGCGCTTTGGTCACCGTGACGCCAGTGAGCCCTACTGCGCATCCTCATCTCTGGCTGCGCTGACGGAGCAGCGTGCCCGGCTGCCTACATAGCCTGAAATCCCTGCTTCGCCCTTCAGTCCAGCAGGAGTGCCCTCAGCGAGCAGGGCGACTAAGTGATCCTGTATATCGTTACAGCCACACGTTTCCCGGAGCCTTCGATCAACGCAGCGGCTGGCCATCAAAGACGCAGACTGCCTGTGCGCTTTGGTCACCGTGACGCCAGTGAGCCCTACTGCGCATACTCGTCTCTGGCTGCGCTGACGGAGCAGCGTGCCAGGCTGCCTGCATAAGCCTGGAATCCCTGCTTCGCCCTTCAGTCCGGCAGGAGTGCCCGCATCGAGCAGGGCGACTAAGTGATCCTGTATATCGTTACAGCCACACGTTTCTTGGGGCCTTGGATCAACGCAGCGGCTGGCCATCAATGACGCAGACTGCCTGTGCGCTTTGGTCACCGTGACGCCAGTGAGCCCTACTGCGCATCCTCATCTCTGGCTGCGCTGACGGAGCAGCGTGCCCGGCTGCCTATGTAAGCCTGGAATCCCTGCTTCGCCCTTCAGTCCGGCAGGAATGCCCGCAGCGAGCAGGGCGACTAAGTGATCCTGTATATCGTTACAGCCACAGGTTTCCTGGGGCCTTGGATCAACGCAGCGGCTGGCCATCAAAGACTCAGACTGCCTGTGCGCTTTGGTCACCGTGACGCCAGTGAGCCCTACTGCGCATCCTCATCTCTGGCTGCGCTGACGGAGCAGCGTGCCCGGCTGCCTACATAGCCTGGAATCCCTGCTTTGCCTTTCAGTCCGGCAGGAGTGCCCGCAGCGAGCAGGGCGACTAAGTGATCCTGTATATCGTTACAGCCACACGTTTCCTGGAGCCTTGGATCAACGCAGCGGCTGGCCATCAAAGACGCAGACTGCCTGTGCGCTTTGGTCACCGTGACGCCAGTGAGCCCTACTGAGCATCCTCATCTCTGGCTGCGCTGACGGAGCAGAGTTCCCGGCTGCCTATGTAAACCCGAATCCCTGCTTAGCTCATCAGTCCGGCAGAAGCGCACGCAGCGAGCAGGGCGACTAAGTGATCCTGTATATCGTTACACGTAAGAACAAACGACCTTGCCACGTTATAGTAATTACCTTACTTGTTGCACTGCTGCCGGACAAGCGAAAAAATATATTTTTTTTTGTGTTTTGACTACTTTTTGACGCGGGCACACGATGACAAAGAAAGAAGAAAAGGAACTCGTTAGTGTGTTTTCTGACTTCCGCAGGGAATTGCGGGCTGAAATGAGGAAAATCAAAGATAGTCTGCGCTTCTGTAGGAACACCTGTGATGAAGTAAAAGCGATTGCTGGAGACATCAAGGCGTTACGTGAACAAATAAAAAGGTTAAGAGCTCAGAATCAACATCCCAAAGCAGAAAACGAGAGATTTGAAAGAAGGTCGACGAGCTCGAACAATATCAGCGAAGTAATAACCTGCAAATTAAGAGTGTGCCAGAGGAGCTCGACTCGACCACAGTGATAAAAAAGATCTGTGATCTTGTCGGTCAATAGGTAACTGATACTGATATCGACATTTGTCATCGGGTGCCCACTGCCCGCGGAAAAGATAAGGACATCATATTACGGTTCATATCACGAACCAAGCTCAACACGTTCCTTGCCAAGTAAAAAAAAAGAAGCTGTCATCTGAAGATGTGAGATATGAGGGCACAGGCACCACTACCAATTACGTGAATGACTACTTAACACGACAGAACAAGCTACTTCTTGGGGCTGCCCTGGAGGAAAAGAAAAAGGCCGGATGGAAATACTTCTGGGTCAGCACCGGCAAAATTTTGAATGGAAAGATGAACAGACCGATGCCATTCGAATTGTAAACAAAGATCATATCGCCCGCATCAAATACTCTTAGATGTCATTGTGTTGGTCCGGGCATTTCATTTAATCAGTGTGATGCTCTACTCAGCCTTTTTTTATTACTGAATCGTCCACACTAAAATTAAATCTTCGTTATTTACACCTATGTCTTTCCTTGTTACACTTGAAAGTCATTAGCGGAAGAAACAAACAAGATGATCTGGAGATTTGGCTAAAATCTCTGCAAGTTAATTTTGATGCATTCATTTTCACAGAAACATGGTTAGCAAAGATGAACCTTCTCCTACTTTTACTGGTTACATGCCAATACGATTAGACAGAACGGGTAGAGGTGGTGGCCTGATTATTTATCTACAACGAAATTATGCTTATCGTATGGTTGATGAGTGCACAGTTATGAATAGGGATGAAGGGTGTCTAACGGTGGAAACCACCACGTTTTTAGTTGATGAACAGTAGAAACAACCGACTGGATACAAGCGGCATTTCCTTCAGCATTTTCGAAAATGTAATAACCTATTGTATTAATACTAATAAGCAGTTCTTTCTCTTGGGAGATGTAACCATCGACACGTTGGCTGACGAATCTTCTGCTCGCGACTTAGTGAATCTCTTATCCTCTTATGGGTGCCAAAATGCTAGTACCATGCCAACCCAAATTACGTCACAAAGTTCCACTTCTATAGATATGTGTTTAAGACCTGAATGCGTCAGATTATAAAGCAGGGCCTTTATCATGCGACATCAGTGACCATCTGCCCACATTCTTTGCAACACAACGCACCCTAGCTACGAACTTTAAACGCAGCACGCTTGAATATAGGGTGTTGAATGACTCCTCCTTAGGCTACTTTCAATCTTTAACTAAGGGGCTGACTGGTCAAGTGTGTACCTACAGCAGGATGCAAATTCTGCGTACGAGATTTTTCTCCTGATCTTTCTTAGTCGCTACAATGATGTATTTCCGCTGAGAGAGCATGAAAAATGTAACCGAAAAATTAAAAATCTCTGGACGGACTCCGCCTTACTAAAACACATTAAGAAGAAAAATAGTATGTTCCAAAAATTCATAAAATTCAAAGGCGGCGACATGTTCAAAGAATTTAGAAATTATCGCACTAAATTAAACGCTCATATCAAGAAAGCCAATCTTGCATATTATGAAACAATATTTGCCAGGATAAGAACGGACCGGGAGAAGTTGTGGAGGCAGGTAAATTACCTTACTGGCAGAAACCCATCACCGGTTAATGCTGACGAAATAGTAATCAATGACTCCATAGTAGGCAAGACGCTAGCAGATGAAATTAACGAGTATTTCATTAATGCAGCCGTACCTCAGCCGTCTGTTCAACAAAGTGGGAACTATTGGCCTTCTCGTCGAGTGCATTCATTCGTTTTGGAAGCCGTTACTGAAAGAGAAATCAATGGTCTTATAATACACTTAAAAATTATGTCGCAAATGGGTATGATGAAATTAAATTTGAACTTGTAAATCGAGTGTAATTAATAATCAGCCCTGTCCTAGCCTATCTCATTAATCTCACGTTTTCTACTGTAGACTTCCCAGATAAACTAAAGCTGGCCAATGTTATTCTAATACACAAAGGAGGCCGAACTGACGATATTACGAATTACCGACCATTCTCAGAGCTACCGGTTTTTTCAAAGATTTACAAATTGTCATTCAATAACCGGTTATCAATAGATATAACCAAGTATCATATAATATCACCGTCGCATTATGGTTTTCAGAAAAATAAGACAACTCAGGACGCTCTTGCCGTCAAGCAGCAAATAATAAGAAATTTTGAATATCAGCTTTTTACCTTAGGAATATTTCTCGATCTACACAAAACTTTTGATTCCGTTGACCACGAAACCTTAGCTATTAAATTAGACTGCTATAGGATTCGAGGCATCACATTGGACCTTATCAAGAGCTACTTATGGTTTCGGCGTAAGTTTGTTAATATAGACTGTACTTTTTCAAAACTACTTGACATTAAACTAGGTGCCCCGCAAGGTTCGATATTAGGCCCGTTACTTTCCTTTTGTATGTGATTGACATAACGGAGCTACAAAGACCACCCACAATAACCATGTTTGCAGACGACACTAGTTTATTTTTCCAGGTAGAACACTGCATGACATTGAGCAATCGGCCAATATGTATTTAAATGATTTATTCACATGGTTGCAACACAACTTCAGTTGAATGCAGTAAAAACAAAGTGCATGGTATTTATGCCAATCAATAAGCATAAAAAATAATTAACTTTCAGTACAGAGGACACATCTTAGAACTAGTGTGCAAAAGTTCCTTGGGGTATGGTTTAGTGATGAGTTGTCTTGGACCCCTTATGATAGTCATCTGCTATCCGAACTCCCGAAGTCTATTGAATGTATTTAGAAAGAAAGCTTCTATTCTACCTCTGTGGCTAAAGGAATCCCTATATTATTCCCGGTTCGATTCTAAAATTTTGTATGGCATTCTGGTCGGGGGAACAACGACAAAAGGGAACTATGATAGGCTACATATGCTGCAAGAACGTGTCCTCCGAACTTTTGTGAACCACACCGGCTCTATTAGATTGTAGTCGACACCACCACTTTTTCCCAGATTTGATGTTTTACCAGCAAGTAATGTCTATTTATGGATACTTGGACAGCAAATATATAAAAAGAAACTGCACAGTGTTTACACTCCTGTTTTGGCTCAATATAATATTCGAAACCCCATACGCTGAAATAAAAAAGAACAAATTATGGAAAACTAGATCTGAGTTACCAGGTAATAGACATGTTAAATAACTCTGCTTCTAATTTAGATTTCTGCTTACCTAGAAAAAGGTTTAAACGTGAACTGCGGGCAATTTTGTTTTCCGTTGACATTGTTAAGTAACAATGGTAAATGTCAATTTTGTTTTCAATTGCCACTTTTTTACGTGTTTTTGTAATATTTGAGCCAATCTTCAATGTGATTTTAAAAAAAACATTCCATAGTGCTTAAGAACCGTCATGTTCTATGTATGCGTGTACTATCCGTAACGATGCTTCTCTTTTTTTTACCAGCTCTCTGCTGTACTGCTGTAGGTTGCTCCTTTTGTTACGGGGGCAGAAACCTCGTCAGGCCGCCATGCCTTTGGTCTCTGCCACCCGCAGGATGATGTGATTTTGCTGCAAATAAAAACTGTCTGACTGACTGACTGAATTGTGAGATAAAATGGTGCAATTACTGCAAGCAAATTTTGTCGCGCACAAAATTGGTTGTGGACATACTACTTTGCTCTCTATTCGGCGAAAGATAACTCACTGGGTTCGCTATACCAGAATAAAATCTTTGATTTCCGACGTGTTAACATGTATTTATGTGTAACCTAGAAATCAGTCCTAGCCCCCGCCACTCTCATAAAAAGCTGCGTTCTCATTATACACTCCTCTGTATAAATCGCCTACAGGTTTATGCACTGGAATTAAGGCTCTCGCACAATTTTATTCTACAGATGCGAAGTCTGCCGCTACCCAGCTCGACGTTCAGCGCTTTGGTTACCGCTTGGGAGGGAATGTGGCCTTCACATGATTCTCGTGCTTACTTGTGAAATCTCCATACGTTAGCGAAATGATTGAGGTTGAGAGGCAGGAAGGCTATGCTTTGTAAAGATTCCCTTTGATGAATTTTTTAAAGTTGTGAATAAATGTTTCCTCTCAAATGCAAGCAAACTACTTAGTAGTGAAGCAGCTGGTCAGTGTAATATCAGCATCTAGTTCTTTCAGACATTATCAGATCATTCTTAGAATCAGCTATACAGAGGAGCTGGATATAATTGACACAGATTTGAGAGAAAAAAAGAAAGCATTTCTGCGCTTCAATCTTCTTGTCAGCGACACACGAAGCTTGGTCTCAAACTATCAGCTGCATTCCAAACCTATCGCTGATATATGCTCCTTGTTGCTTCTTTGGGTGCAATGGAAACGTTGAAACGTACATGTGTGCTAAAGTCTTTTCTTTTATTTTCTTGTGAAGGAAACCTCAAGCACTTCAGCTAAAAAAATGCCTACGTTTGAATTGTTGCATTAAAACACGGTCATAGCTCTTGTAGATACAGCATGGTGCAGAACCAATACACTGTAGCGCAGCGAAAGACGAGGACACAAGAGACGAGAGACGAACACCACGAGCGCTAACTTCCAACAAATTTTATTCTCCTGAAGCATCACATTTATACACCAGAAAACAGTAATCACAGGTGCGAACAGTGTCGATTTCTTAGAAAAACGAGCTCTTTATCTGAGAGGAGAATGGAAGGTGTGCTTACACACGAGCATCCTGACCTATTTATCTTTTCGGCTTCAATGATTTCGCGCGTTAACCTTTCTCTACTTTTTCCTATTACAAGACTTTTATCAAAGAAAGGCTTACAGGGTTTTGACTTGCATGCGAGAATGTGGTCAACCAGCGATCCGCCTTGCCCGTTTCTGACGTTGCGATCGTGTTCCATTAGGCTTTCGTTCAGACATCTCCCCGTCTGGCCGATATAGTGTTTCCCGCATGACAAGGGAATTTGATATACAACACCTTCATCGCACGTGACGTAGGGCTTCTGGTGCCTAGTTGCGCATCCGCGCGCTTTGTTGGTGTTGGTTTTTCCCAGTTTGCACAACGTTGCAAGTTTTTTCGGCGCCGAGAACACGACGGTCGCATTCGGTCGTTGACCAATTCTTTTTAAATTGTGGGAAATCTTGTGTAGATAAGGTAACACAACAAGGTTTTTCCGTACACGAGGAACTGGGTTTGGATTACATTGATTTTCTGGTTTCATTCTCTTAAGGGCACAGGGTAAGGTAAAATTAGAAAAAAATCGTTTTTTTTTCTTTTGGAATTTTAGAAGTTCAATTCTTTCTTCACATGTTCCATGATCGCACTTTCCTCAGAAAGCCATATTTACGGCTGAAAAACGCTTTTTCCGAAACCAAGTAGTGAGCGGCCACGCCCCCTTTCAGGATTAACGTCAATTTTTTCAATCAAAAAGTCCACCACCTGATTTCAAAACTTGCCTAAAATCAGCTACATATAAAAAATTGTCTGGCAACTATTGTACAGCTCCTCTTTTTTTAGCCAAGACAATCCTGAGACGCTTTGCACGTTTTTTCCACGTTTCTGCAACCTTCATGCAGCTGCGTCCGAGTGCTATCCCTTTCGATCAGTATTGTAAATTGTGCCGGTGTTGGTTGCTGCTGATAAGTTGAGATGCCCAGGGCAAAGAAGGCCTTCGTCAGGCGTGAATTTCACGGCAACCGCTACGCTCATCGTGAAAAAGCAAAAGGATGTCCACGACCGAATGAGATCCCGAACGCCGAACGCGCCAGCTCCTCGACATCGAAGCTTTCAAGATTTTCTCTGTGCTTCCAGGAAGAGGATGTGCTACAGGGCAGCAGCCAATATGCCTTAATGGACATGGACGGCATTTGTGCCGCAATTACACAGATTTGTGTGTGCAGAGAGTGCAATGGAAGTGTAGAGCTCATCGAAATTGTGACAAAACGGGTAGGTGTTGCAAGCGTTTACAGTTTGAACTGTGAAGTGTGTAGTGCCGCACAACGATTTGAGACGTCGAAGAAAACTATTTTTGGCCTCTATGAAGCCGACCTCAGGTTAGTGTATGCCTTGAGGTCCATTGGTAAGGGAATGGCTGCAGGAAATATACTCTGTGCTATGCTAAACCTTCCTAAGCCGCCGACAAAGTTTGCGAAATACAATCAAGAGCTTCTAGGTCACATCGAAGCTGCTGCTCAGGAGTCGATGAAAAGGGCAGCTGACGAAGCTGTGCAGCTGAATGAGGGGGATAAAGACATCGCAGTTGCTCTTGATAGAAGCTGGCAGAAGCGAGGCCATACTTCCAATAACGGCATAGTCTCTGCGACCAGTGTAGACTCTGGGAAAGTGCTGGATGTGGAGGTTTTGTCTAAACGTTGTCCAAAGTGCAGCATCAAGGGTACAAACAGTGACCCCCTTCATAGAGAGGTGTGCCAAAGCAACTACCAAGGCACCAGCGGTGGAATGGAAGTCGCAGCAGCACTGAAAATTTTCGGCAGGAGTGAGGAGCTTCACGGCGTTCGATACGTCAAATACCTTGGGGATGGTGACAGCAAGGCTTTTATGGCTGTGAAGGCACAAATGCCATATGGTGATTCCGTTGAAATATCCAAGGTTTAGTGCATAGGGCACGTGCAAGAAAGGATGGGCACAAGGTTACGAAGGCTAAAAAGAGGAAACAAAGCAGGAAAACTCTCTGATGGAAAGAGCCTCTCGGGCCGAGGCCGACTGACTGATGCAGTAATAGACAAGCTCCAGACGTACTATGGTTTGGCCATCAGAAGAAATGTAGGAAACCTGGATGAAATGCGAAAGGCCGTTTGGGCAACCTTCTTCCACTTATCGGCCACAGACGATGACCCATGCCATGGACTTTGCCCAAAGGGACCTGATACGTGGTGTGCCTTCAACAGAAGTCAGTCAGAGGGCAAGCCATTTTTCCACAAGGAGAGTTTGCCTGCATCTGTCTTGGAGGCTATCAAACCCATTTATAGGGAGTTATCGAAGGCTGAGCTCCTAGAGAAGTGCCTGCATGGGCGAACTCAAAATGCAAATGAGTCGTTCAACCATGTTGTTTGGGAACGCGCGCCAAAGAATGTGTTTGTTAGGCTTCGTACCCTACGGATGGCAACACTGGATGCTGTTCTTTCATTTCATGATGGTAGCATCGCACGGGCCAACGTTTTGAAGGCGTGTGGATTGAACCCAGGGAGCAACACCATCAAGTGGCTGAGGGAAGCTGACCATAAGCGCATGTACTTTGCGGACCGAGCAACACGACAGCTTACAAAAGAGGCCCGACATTCAAAACGACAAGCCGAAAAGCGAAAAAATGACGGCGACAGTGACTACGAAGCAGGGGGCTATTAAACCAATTACTATGGAGGCGTTTCTGCGAATAAAAAATGGTTTTTCACATCTTTTTTCTCTTTACGCTCTATTATCTCAAAACAGTGTTTTTTCTTACAAAGGTACCATTATTTCCAATGCCTTTCAAGACAGACGGCTGATTTCTTTTTTCAATCTTCTACATAAGTGTTGCCAACTACAGAACTATAATTAAGCAATTTCACTGAGCAGTTATTCTGTTATGAATTTTGAAATGCGCAAAAAAGGCCAGATTTGTGTACTACCGGAAAAAATTTTATTAAAAATCGAATTTTATACACATTTCAAATATTCTAGTTCAGTAAAAAGAGCACGAAATTTGGCAAACAATGATATATGTAATATTAGGCTACTATTATTAGTTAGTGAGAAACATGTACCTCAACATGGCCTAAAATGCATGGGAAGTATAAGGCTTACCCTGTGCCCTTAACAAGTTTTTCTGCAACGGAAACTTGAACATGGGAGGGGTATCCGGCATTAGTAAGCCTCTTGGACTGCTCTTGAAAACTATCGGTCATCATGTGCGGACAAGATTTTTGGAGAACATTTCGAAAACATAAATTGACAATACCTGTTTTTGTCAGTTTTGAATGAGCGGAGTGATCTTGGCACCAGAAGCCCTACGTCACGTGCGGTGAAGGTGTTGTATATCAAATTCCCTTGTCATGCGGGAAACACTATATCGGCCAGACGGGGAGATGTCTGAACGAGCACCTAATGGAACACGCTCGCAACGTCAGAAACGGGCAAGGCGGATCGCTGGTTGACCACATTATCGCATGCAAGTCAAAACTCTGTAAACCCTTCTTTGATAAAAGTCTTGTGATAGGAAAAAGTAGAGAAAGGTTAACGCGCGAAATCATTGACGCCGAAAAGATAAATAGGTCAGGATGCTCGTGTGTAAGCACACCTTCCATTCTCCTCTCAAATAAAGAGCTCGTTTTTCGAAGAAATCGATACTGTTCGCACGTGTGATTACTGTTTTCTGGTTTATAAATGTGATGCTTCAGGAGAATAAAATTTGTTGGAAGTTAGCGCTCGTGGTGTTCGTCTCTCGTCTCTTGTGTCCTCGTCTTTTGCTGCGCTACAGAGTATTGGAACTATGTACCAACAAGCCCAAAAAGCCACGCTAATGGTGCAGAACTTGGCTTATGCAACGTAACTTTACCAAAACAAAATTCATGTGTTTTACTAACCGAATGTCTCGATTTCAAATAGCGTATACTTTAGATAACACTCCAGTCGAGATGGTAATCACGTATAAATACCTCGGTCTTCACGTTCATTCAGACCTAACATGGAACAACCACATTAACCTTATTCTGGCATCTGCTAATCGGTCTTTATGCCTCTTAAAACATAACTTGAAACATGCTCCCTCTCACCTTCGATTACGTGCTTACACCACTCTTTTTCGACTTAAAATTCAATATGCTTCGGCTATTTAGGACGGTCATCAAGCATATTCAATAAATAACATCGAATCATTGCAGAGTCGCGCAGCTCGTGGCATCTATTACGATCATTCACGTCTTTCCAGCATCTCAGGCCTGAAATACGCGCTGATCTGATAGTAATTAAATAATTGTTTTGGGGGGAAAGGAAATGGCGCAGTATCTGTCTCATATATCGTTGGACACCTGAACCGCGCCATAAGGTAAGGGATAAAGGAAGGAGTGAAAGAAGAAGGGAAGAAGAGGTGCCGTAGTGGAGGGCTCCGGAATAATTTCAACCATCTGGGGATCTTTAACGTGCACTGACATCGCACAGCACACGGGCGCCTTGGCGTTTTTCTTCCAAAAAAAAAAAAAGCAACCGCCGCGGTCTGGTTCGAACCCGGGAACTCCGGATCAGTAGTCGAGCGCCCTAACCACTGAGCCACTGCGGCAGGCGCTGATCTGCAATATCTATATCTCCGTCGTAAAGTGGCACGCTTATCACTTTTTCATAAACAGTATCATCACTCAACACTACATATTTACTTTTTTTCTTTGCCTTCCTCCATTTGTGACGGGCGCGACAATCCGTTTAAAGTTAAGCACTTGTCATGCCGTGCATCTAACTATGCACATTCATTAATTCCACGCACTATAACCAACTGGAGCGCTCTCCTTTCAGATATTGCTACCATTACTGATCCGGAGAAATTTTATAAACTAAAATCTGCCACTACTTATGCCTAACATCTTTTTGTACATTGTAAACTTACCAGTGCATTAGATTTTTGTCTTTTATTTCTGTTATTGATGATTCTCGTTGTTTTATTTTCATGCCGTTGTGGATAGACATTGTATAAGTTGTATTACATTTACTCGGGTAATGTTTCTGTTTCTTGCCATATATTCTACAACGTTTAATTATGTCGGTTTTGTATTTTTATTCCAACGATCCATATGCTTTTATCTGTTTTTTGTTTGTAGTTTCTTCACATTTTTGGCTTATTTATTTCTTACTTTAGATTCTTGCCTGTACCCCCCCCCCCTAAGTAGTACACACAAATTGAGGGCATTTAGGGTTATTTTGTATAAAAATAAATAAAAAATATATTGTTACCAAATGTGCTCCATGGAATTGAAAGTACCTACCGTTACTGAAGGAAGCAGGGATACGACATTAAAAATTTTTCAGCCTTACATGAAGAAGGAGCGTCTCTGAAGGGCTGGTTATGGAACTGTGGCAAGAAATACTTTAACTTGCCCTCCAGGAAGCATTTTGATTCAAGTATTAAAGTAGCTTAAAAAATTCTGAAGAAAAAAATATGTGCTCTTCTGTCCTGTTCCACAGGCGTTCTGCAATAGCCACATAATTGATATTTTAAAAGCTTGAAAGCTTTGTGGTAAGTGCCTAAGCAAACGACCACCGTGAAAAGGTTCACACACTCTGCATAGCGCCCTTTCATCAACTTTAGCATTTTACCCTCTAAATTATTAATGTCTTCCGACCACACATAATTTTCTGGTCGACCCCATTGATGCCCTCTGATGTGCTGGAGACGTCGGCACTTCACACAGTGCCGCTTTTTCCTTTTTCCTTAAACTAATAAACATATAGCACTCATTTCACAATGCTCCGCGTGCACTGTGCATATTTTCGCGCTATAGATTGAAGTGATGGAGACGACGATGTGTAATGCGCAGCGCGAGAGTGTGCTGCAGTTTAACACGAGGCATGCCCAAACAGCACAAGTAATTGGCCCAACACTGGAACTGTATTGGCAAAGCTGGTCCTACCAAGGACTAGGATGGAACCATCCTGTTGCAATATTGGGCCGATCAACTGTGCTACTTGGGTGTTCGGCGGCGGCGATAGCATAGTGTCCTCGTGCAGTGGCCAGCGAAGCTGATAACTCCGCACCGCTACGGGTTCTCGGGTATATTTTCTTCCTGCACACTCAAGGGCAGGTACGCTGCAAGAGCCTTCGTTGGGTTTCACCCTCTGAAGCAATGCTTTCGCACTGAAAAGTTCAGTATACTAGACTTGCACGCCCCAGCTAGGAGGCTAACGAGCAGGAGTTACTCTCAAAGTTTGCAATCTAGGGGACTGGAGAGACGATGCATTGTTCGAATAAGCGGAACAAGTGTGCGTTTTAAAACAGAACTTCGCTACCTTACACGCCCCTGCGATTCAGAAGGCGACACATCGTAACCACTGTCCTCTGCTAGTGTAGCGGTAGTGTTCACCCTCATCGCTTGCCTAGGGCACTTGCTTGGTGCAGAAGGCTGTTGTCGCTACATGTCAAGGCATTCGAAACCGCAGCTAAGCGTCAGAAAAAGTGTCGCAATATGTTTATCATTTGATTCCTCGCTCTCTTTCTTAACCTACCACAGCCTAACAATAAGCATCATCTACCGTATAGCAATAGGCTTTAACTTCAGTTTTTGTCCCACAGTTCTTAGACTTGATTTCGTTACTTTCTTTACTGTCGATACCATTTCATTCTGTGTGCGCAAGCATAACTTTTTCAGTTGCGATTGACCATGATTTAAATGTTACCAGCAAATCGAGTCCTCCGACTTAAATATGTTATGGTGATCTCTAAGGAACTTATCGCCGTACAGTAATCGCATATGTCTTAGATGAAAATTATTTTTAACTGTATAACTCCACCGCCCCCCGAGTAAGAAAAATGCAAACTGAAAAAGACTAACAAAGTTGTATAATTTTTCCTGAAAAAAGTAGCAACTTCAATCTCTAGTTGTAATTGTATTACGTTCCCCCAAAAATCATGTTTTAGCTCGTCACCGTTATACAAACAACTTCCGGGCGACTAAGGGGAGGTGAGAAATTTCAGCCCCATAGCTAGTTGATTGAATCAACCTAGCTTTGCGTTAGTGTTGAATGAGCCTTTAGCTACCAAAGTGCTTCCTACCCATTCTGTCCGACTGCCCCAATACAAAAACGTAAATATGCCGATACTAGACTATGCATACGTTATTTTCGACACTTTCACTAAAACTTACACTAATAACATAAAAATGGTGCCAAGAAAAGTAGCTCGCTTCATTTCAAATAGATTTGGGCATACGTAAATGACAGAACTGTTATCCAAAGCGGACTTGCCTTCATTAACGCAAAGAAAGAGTGTGTCACGATTAAAATTCGTCTTTTAATTTATTAAAAGCCAGTATAAGGCAGATTTCACGAGAAAAATTTCTCCTTCGTCTGGTTACGCCACTAGGCAAAAACAAAGCCGCACATTAACGACGTTTACCGCACGTAATAACGGTTTTAAGTATTCTTTCCAGGAAGTGTAATTAAAAAGAATTTCTTAACAAATGACCACTTTCCGAAATCATCTATGTCGACATTTCTTTCCAGTATTGTTTAAAAATTTGTTCTGTATGCTTATTTTCCAACATTTTCAAGCTGTGTTTTTCTACTTTGTGCTTGTGTTCATTTCCTGTGTTATTACGTTGTGTTACTTATCTGCATCCCACCCTGCTAAAACCCTCCCAGTGGTGATTACAGTATAAGCAAAATATATATAGGTAAAATGAAATGTTAAAAGTGTAGGGCACATGTATGCATGCAGGATGCGCCAGAAGTAAAGGCAGAGTGATTTTCTAAGGCCGAACTCGTAATTGCCTCGGTTTTCACTCACCACAAATAGCTCACACACACGTACCCGCACACACACAACAGCATAAGCATCTAGCCTTTCGTCCAATAGAGCCTTGATGGCTTTTCTTGTGTGTTTAATACATGGTAATATCGCCAGAAGTTTCAGACTAGAAAATATAACTCGAATTTTAAATCGACATAGTGAGGGAGAGGGTGAGGGAGGCCTGACGATGTGAGGGTGAAAAAAAGGAAGCGCCGGAAAATTTTTTGAAGTGATGATGAGGGCGAGGGAGGGCCGAAGAGCTTTTCAAAATGAGGGCCAGGTGTGAGGGAGGGCCACGGATTCAAAATAAGGGTGGGAGAGGAAAAATAAAATTTTGGGCACTTGCGCACCTCTGACTAAACCATTACTGATTCTTATACTGGGTCCTAGCCTAATTAAACCAAGACTTCGTAGTTCTTCTGAAGATAGAAGCTAAACCGCGCAGAGAAAAAAAGTGGTCGAGCCTGGACTCCAACTGCTGCCCCTTAATTTGGAGGGTTGGCGCGCTAACACTCGGCTACTAAGGAATGTTCGTTGAATGTGATAGCTTAGAGGCTTTTTGCGACTACGCGATAGCAAATGTTAGCAATGCTGTTGCATTCCACTGTCAAGGCTGCTAGGCGTCCCGTCCCCAGATCTGCTTCCAATCCCGGCTGCGCAGGAAAAATGAAAGCGGAAAAATGAGAACTAATCCCTTGCTCCACTTCACTTCTCGATACTGTGATGACCGCCCATAATGCGCAGGTCCACACGGGACGGAGAGGCAAAGAGACACCGTATGGCTCAGTTTAAACAAACAGATATATTCAATAATTACACATGATTAAGATTATACATCAGAGGCTGGGGCGTCCGAGCTTACGTGCCGACGACTTCATGGGGACGATGGAGGGGTTCCGGAGTTGATCTCGAACGGTTGCTGGCAGAAGTTGCACGCCGTCGGGCTTCGGCGCTGAAGGCCCCCTTGGCGAACGATGTCGTCCTGAGCGTGCTTCTTCCGTACTGCTTGTCGATTTTTATATCCTCTTCTCCCCACACTCCCTAGGGTGAGGACGCCCACGCCGGAGGGGAAGGAGGGGGGCTAGGGCTTTCACTTGGGCGCAAAAACACACCACCGCACTTATGGTCTCGCCCCCCTCACGTGTTGAGCCCGAGGGAAAGAAGGTTGTCTTCGAGGTAGCGCATAGCGTCGGCTGTGGTAAGGCGCGCTCTGGCCCGCTGACAGTTCCCGCGGGTCACCGGCCTCCGTTCTCCATCAAATGACACTCGCCCCTCAAGGCCGGAACGCGAGGTCACTAAAAGGCCGGGAAAGTGGTCCCTTGTCCTGAGATGTGCTCGGGATGGTTGATTGATGAGGCCCGCCGTCTTGCCACGGGGCCAGGCCCACCGAAACGAGGCCGCCCCTGGAACCGCCACGGCAATTGGGGAGGATAAAGCCCGTTTCCCCGCGGCGGCGGCGGCGGCGGCGTTCGACTCGTGCCGACACTATGGAAAGGGGGGTCCGGTTGTGCTTTTGCCGCCACTGGGGGCTCCGTCTACGCCGCGCCGTCGAACGCGGAACCTCGTAGCACACACAAGGAACGTCACACTCGCTCACCCTCCAGAAGAATGTTCTCCGAACATTTGAGTCCATGCAGCTCCCCTTGTCTTTCTGAATCGCCTCGCACAGTGCGTCCGACAAAACACTTTTCGCTGCACTCAACCCCACTGCACAACACCATATGCCTCCGCTGTCATAACTGGCGTCTCCAGGGGCAGCACTGATCTTCTTTTACAGATAAACATGAAACTCAGCACCCAAGCCTCTCCTTTCTAGTCCAAACTGGACGAAATAAATTTACCACAGTTACAAAGGAGCTCCCACTTCTAGCACGATCACGGCACAGACAAAAATATAGATAACGAAAGGAAGTAGGGCAGGGTCTGCATGCGCTCCGCATGCTCTCCTGTGAAGGTGTTACCTAATGACAGAAAGGTTTAACTACCAACTCCGATAACTTAACACATAAGCACATAGCAATGTTATGAGCTGCGGCATTACACAATTCTAACCAGTTCACAACTCCGCTCTGTTTACGCCATTAGTCCGACTTAGCTTTCCGATTTCGCAGCGGATATCGGCCTTCATGAGTCATACTAAGTAAGTCTGTGACCCTTTGTCTGCTTTGGGACTCGCGAGGGCTCGTGACAGGAGCCTCTCCTGGCGTTATCTGCGCGGCAACCTCGCGCGCTTCTTCTTCTAGCAATGCATGAAGTAAATCCGGTGGCATTCCGGCCGTCACCTCTGGCGCCTGCCGAACAAATGCAGGAGAGGGCGTTTCTTGCGAACTATCTGCGCGCTCCGCTTCACTTCTGTCCCCATCAAAATCCGCGTTTTCCCTTTCCTCATTTCGTGAATACTGAACCGGTGCCGACTTGAGGCGATTTGCGTGTATCCTTATCAGGCGCCGGTTCACGTCTCGGACTCTGAAGTTTACCGGAGAAAGCTTCTCGACAACCTCGCACGGTCCTCTCCACTTCGTCTGGAACTTACGACCTAGCCCAATCTGCCTTTGGCAGTTTTCAATGTACACGCTGTCCCCCACATCAAACGGCGCGTCTCTAGGACTGCGATCGTGCACCTCCTTCCTGCGCTTCGCCGCTTTCTTTAAGGCCTCCTTTGCGATGTCCCTCGCCACTTGCAAGCGCGATTCTAGCTCAACCTTATAGTCGTCCAGTGAAGCGTATGGGACACGACGGGGGCCCTCTGGCACTTCACTAGGCTGGTCCGGGTCTCGGCCGTAGAGAAGAAAGAATGGCGATTCGCCCGTGCTCTCGTGTGCTGCGGAATTGTAGGCAAACATTGCATACGGGAGCCACAAGTCCCAGTCCCGCTGGTCGCGCGAAACAAAATGCGACAGGAACCCGGCCACGGTTTGGTTCAGTCGCTCCACCGCGCCGTTGCAAGCCGGATGGTACGGTGTTGTCTGCTTCTTAGCGATCTTAAGCAGCTCGCAAACTCTCCTCATTAGCTGCGACACAATGTTCGTTCCCCGATCTGTCAAGATTTGCCTCGGGGGTCCATGTCGGAGCACGATCTGATCGACAAATGCTCTTGCAACCGTGTCTGCCTTCTGATCTGGGAGTGCTACCGCTTCCGCGTATTTTGAAAGGTGATCGACAAATACTAAAATGTACTTGTTTCCGGAAGTGGTCGTGGGCAATGGGCCCATTATGTCCATACCTGTCCGCTCGAAGGGAGCCGAAACCTCAGGGAACGGCTGAATTGGAGCTGGTCTTCGTCCCTTCGGTGTTTTTCTTTCGAGACAGGAATGACACTTCGCACAGTAGTCTCTAACATCCTGTCGCATGCCACTCCAAAAGTACAAACGCTCCACACGCCTGCGTGTCTTCGCTACGCCAAAATGACCGGCGCATGGCGCATCGTGAAACGCGCGAAGAACCCTTTCTGTCCACGAACGAGGTATGACGACTCTCTCCCAAGCGGTTTTCTCTGGTCTTCCTTTCCTGGTTGGCCTCGTGCGCCGACACAGGGTGCCGTCTTTGCCAATGAAATAACCTAGCTGTTCGGGGTGAGACGGTGCGCCCTCTAAGCTTTCGATTATTCGCTTCAGGTCAGGATCTTTGCACTGCTCTGTGCGTAATTCGGCGGGGTCGACTACGGGGACAAACTCATCTATAGCTGCCACGGCAGCTGTGCGGCTGAGTGCATCAGCATTCAGATGTGTCTTTCCTGACTTGTGCTCAAATTCAAAGCAGTATTCCTGCAGGAGTAGATTCCATCTAGCGAGTCGCGAGCTAGGGTCCCTGACACTCATCACCCATTTCAGAGGATGGCAGTCTGTGACTAGCTTGAATTTGCGGCCGTAACGGTAGCATCTGAAGTGCTTTACTGCCCAAACAACGGCGAGGCACTCCCTTTCCGTAGCTCCGTACTTTTGCTCTGTGGGGCTCAGCTGTCGGCTAGCAAAAGCAACGGGATGTTCTTTGCCCTCGATAACCTGAGATAGCACGGCACCAACTGCGAACTTTGACGCTTCTGTTGCCATAACGAAGGGCAAATTAAAATCCGGGCGGCGAAACAGCGGTGCACTCATTAGCTTCCTTTTCAGGGCCACAAAAGCATCCTCCGCGTTTTCGTCCCAGCGAAAGTCGACATTTTTGGCTGTTAAGGCGGTGAGCGGCTTAGCGAGCTTGGCGAACTCCTCTATGTGCCTTCGGTAGTAACCGATCAGGCCGAGAAACTGCCGGACCTGGCGGACGCTAGTCGGGGATGGAAAATCCGAGATACACCTTAGTTTCTCAGGGTCCGGTCGCACGCCGTCAGCTGAAACAACGTGCCCGAGGTATTTCACCTCGTTTTTGAGGAATTGGCACTTAGAGGGCTTCAGCTTGAGACCCGCTCCTCTTAGTCGCACCAAAACCTGCTCAAAATCGCGCAAATGGTTCTCAAAACTGTCACTGTATATGATTATGTCATCCATATACACGAAGCACAGCCTCCCCGGAAGACCTGCCAGGATAACATCAGCGGTTCTCTGCCAGACAGCAGGGCTGTTGGCCAGACCCATCGGCATTCTTTTTCATTCATAGTGCCCTGAGGGCGTGTTGAATGCCGTTTTCTCGGCATCTGCCGGATCCATTGCTATCTGCCAGAATCCCGCCGCCATGTCCACTACCGTGAAGTACCTGGCAGAGCCCAGCTGAGAAAGCGTCTCCTGTATATTGGGGATGGGGTATGGATCGATGCGAGTTACGGCATTTAGTTTGCGGTAGTCCACTACCAATCGATACGAGCCATCTGGCTTTTCCACCAATAGTGCTGGTGCTCCCCAGGGTGACTTTGAGTGTTCGACAATGCCGCGATCAATCAGGTCCTGCACCTGCCGCTCCATCTCCTCTCGTTGGGAGTAAGTAATCCTGTACGCACGCTGGTAAACGGGCGATGAAGTGCCGGTTTCTATCCTGTGCTTTATAACGCCACAGCAGCCCAAATCCAGGTTGGACGCGGCGAATACCTCCGAGTAGTCGTTCAGCAAACCAGCCAGAGCCTCCCTCTCCCTGGATTTTACGTGCGAAAGATCGAACGACACCTTTGGAGCAGCCGAAGGACTAGCATGCTCTACAGTTGCGAGTACCGTATCGGTTGGCTCACGTTTCTCTATCGCAGAGGTGAAGAAAGCCAATGTTTTGT
This sequence comes from Amblyomma americanum, assembly GCF_052857255.1. Taxonomy (NCBI): domain Eukaryota; kingdom Metazoa; phylum Arthropoda; class Arachnida; order Ixodida; family Ixodidae; genus Amblyomma; species Amblyomma americanum. Next base: position 53,642,613 of record NC_135505.1, on the reverse strand, counting down.
TCTTGGGAAGGCTCAGTGGCTGCTGGCTACAGTTAACCACCCGTAGGGGCACTCTGTGGGCGTCATTAACTGTCACGAGGCACGCGGCTGCCTTCAGGCCATTGCTGAGAGAGTCGACCGGCTCAAGCACTCCCACGGCGCCGCTCTCTACATCTGAAGGCACAAACGCGTACAAAATGTGCTCCGACCAAGGAAGCACGACCGCCTCATCGACCAGCCTGACGGCAACCCGCGAATATACCTTCTCCAATGATCCCACTGTTTGACGGGTGTCAACATCGGTAATGCGAATCTCAGCCCCTCTCCTATTCAAAAACGGAACTTTTGAGCCGCCCGCATTAACCTCTTCCTCAGAGAATGAGTCTTCTACCTTCCCTTTTCTCAAAAAATCCTGCCCTAATATACCTGACACTCCGTTTGGCAGAGACACCGTGTCCGGGCATACGTACCAGGGGTGCTCCAATGCAATTCCGCCGAGAGAGAAGTGTAACCGGTAGAGCCCACTTATGCCAAGAGGATCCCCCGTTATGCCTACAAATTTGGTTGCCATACCACCAGACGCTTCCAACACCTCGCGGTCCCCCTTCCTTCGAAGCGTGTTAAAACTGCTCTCCTTAAGCAATGTCACCTTTGACCCCGTATCTATGAACAATTCCATGCAACAACCATTTAACTTGCAACGCACAACAGGGCATGCCTCGTCGGCCACACAAACTACCACCACCTCATCATCCACTGCTCCCTCCCCACGCTCCTCAGGCTGGGGAGGACTATCTAGTTTTTTGTCTCGGTATCTGGAGCCCCGCTGTAGGCTTGCTTAGGGCGTGTCTCGCCTGCTTCTCTTTGTGGCTCCCCACGGCGCACGTTTTGGCAGAACGTGGCGATGTTTCCGTGACCCTGGCAAGCGAAGCATACGATTTCTTCAAAATCTCGCATACCGCGCCTGTAGCTTTGTGGCGGTCTCCGGTTTCCAGCGAATGGGCGCTGTTGAGCGCGCGCTTCAACCTGGCGTTCCACCTGCTGAGATAGCAGCTGTTCTAAGCGATCTAACCGCTCTGTCAAGAGAGCAACCTCAGGGTTGAGCACCGCTCTCTCTATAACGCGTACTCTCGCTGCGGCTGTCGTTAACGCCTCATTTCGTTCCTCATCCAATGCGGCCGCCACGGCTTGGTCGAAATTGCTCGGATTGCGCGAGAGCACGAACCGGCGCACGGGGTCTTGCAGACCAGCCACGAACAAAGCGGTCATTTCCTCTTTAAGAAGATCCTCCGCGTATTTCTTCCTTAGCTGGTCTCCTTCCTCCTCCCTGCTTAACGTATCGCGAGCTAGGCGCTGAAGCCGCGACGCAAACGTTCGCACGTCCTCCCCTACCATCTGTCCGGCGTCACGGAACCTCTGTACCCGCACGTGACGTGGTTCAGTGTCGAAATGCTCAAACGCAAGCTTCTTAAATTCCGCAAATGATTCTGTGGATTTTACTTTTTCGTCTCGCCATGCAAAATCATGCGCAGCTCCTGCCATCTTACACCTCGCCATTCCCAGCATTTGAGCATCGGACCATCCCCCCATTTTCCCAGTGTCTTCTAGCATGGAAAAGAAATCGCAGATTGAAACCCCTGTCTTATCTCCTGTAAACGTCGGAATGACGCTTCCTAATGCCAGCATGCTTGCTCCGAGCGACGGCTGTGGAGTGGGAGCTCCCTCAGATACAGACATTTTTTTTTCCACTCAAGCCCTCCGGTGCCTCAAGCCTCTCAAATGGGGGTAAAAGTCCCACAATCAGTCCCGTGATTCCCTTTTGATTACAATTTTGAAGTCATGAATGTCGCAGCATTCATAGGACATTTGCTTTTGAGACCCCACTTCTGACACCAGTGTGATGACCGCCCATAATGCGCAGGTCCACACGGGACGGAGAGGCAAAGAGACACCGTATGGCTCAGTTTAAACAAACAGATATATTCAATAATTACACATGATTAAGATTATACATCAGAGGCTGGGGCGTCCGAGCTTACGTGCCGACGACTTCATGGGGACGATGGAGGGGCTCCGGAGTTGATCTCGAACGATCGCTGGCAGAAGCTGCAGGCCGTCGGGCTTCGGCGCTGAAGGCCCCCTTGGCGAACGATGTCGTCCTGAGCGTCCTTCTTCCGTACTGCTTGTCGATTTTTATATCCTCTTCTCCCCACACTCCCTAGGGTGAGGACGCCCACGCCGGAGGGGAAGGAGGGGGGCTAGGGCTTTTACTTGGGCGCACAAACACACCACCGCACTTATGGTCTCGCCCCCCTCACGTGTTGAGTCCGAGGGAAAGAAGGTTGTCTTCGAGGTAGCGCATAGCGTCGGCTGTGGTAAGGCGCGCTGTGGCCCGCTGACAGTTCCCGCGGGTCACCGGCCTCCGTTCTCCATCAAATGACACTCGCTCCTCAAGGTAAGGCGCGCTCTGGCCCGCTGACAGTTCCCGCGGGTCACCGGCCTCCGTTCTCCATCAAATGACACTCGCCCCTCAAGGCCGGTACCCGAGGTCACTAAAAGGCCGGGAAAGTGGTCCCTTGTCCTGGGATGTGCTCGGGAGGGTTGATTGATGAGGCCCGCCGTCTTGCCACGGGTCCAGGCCCGCCGAAACGAGGCCGCCCCTGGAACCGCCACGGCAATTGGGGAGGATAAAGCCCGTTTCCCCGCGGCGGCGGCGTTCGACTCGTGCCGACACTATGGAAAGGGGGGTCCGGTTGTGCTTTCGCCGCCACTGGGGGCTCCGTCTACGCCGCGCCGTCGAACGCGGAACCTCGTAGCACACACAAGGAACGTCACAATACGCTGTATCGAGGCGGCCAAGTTGACGTATCATAATGCTGCTGGCATGCGGCAGCTTTCAGAACAACAAGCGCACGAAGTACGCAGCACTGCCTAGAGATCGCGCGAGACTCCCGCACGCTACTCTATCACCATCATCATCATCAGCCTGACTGCGCTCACTGCAGGACAAAGGCCTCTCCCATGCTTCTTCATTTTACCCTTTCCTGTGCCAAGTGAGGCCTCCCTGTCGCCGAAAATTTCTTAATCTCATCCGCCCACCTTAGGTCCTGCAGCCCCCTGCTACGTTTGCGTTCATTTGGAGTCCCGTGCGATGACCAGCACTGATCACCACTTATCTGGCTTTCGCTTTACACGCCCTTCCCAAGACCATTTTTTATATCTTTATTTGGTTTAGCAAATTATTATCCCCTTCACTTCCCTAACCCACTTATCCCTCTTCCTGTCTCGCAACGTTAACTCGATGATTTCTTTCCATGGGCATCGGCGTTGCTTTAAAATTAAGCTGAACGCTCTTTCAGTTCGTTTTCGTTAGCCTCCACGTTTTTTTTCTAATTGGTGAGTGCAGGTAAGACAGTGTTGTTATGTAATTTTCTCTTGAGCATATTGGCAAACTGCTACGCAGCTTTCATTGAGATTAAAAATGTTTTTTCAAACATTTCGCGGCATTATTATTCCTCGTACGCCTTGAAAATTCCGTCAGGGCGAGTAAGGCAACAAATAGTGCTAACTTATCACCCCTTGGAATCCTTTATAGTTTCATAAGATGAGAAAACTACCACGATTCTTCCTTCCCCTAAAACACATTTTATTTGTAGCGCGCTAGGACTTACAGTGGCCATTAAACCCATTCGAGCGTCGTCTGCCTCTGTATCTGCCTGCCCGAAGCCCTTTTTTTGGTAGGCTGCTCACTTGCCCACCGGATGGTCGGAAACCTGCCCGCCGTGTCAGGTGGCAGCCCCTATAATCGTGAGCGGCTGCTCGGGAAGAGCAATCTGGGTCTAAAACAAACCAAAGCAACTCAAGTCCCACCGATGGTGACACCTTCCATAGCACCTGACTTGTGCCACTGCGCCACGTCTCACCTGCCAACCATGTAGCTTACTTGCCAAGATATAGCCGGTGGTAATAAGGCGAAAACGTGGGGCGGTAATCAGGCGACACCGCCCCTAAACGCAACGAGCTAAGCGGAACGAGCAGGAGCGGTTAGGTCAAGAACGTAATTCGAATGATGCTTTCACTGTAGCTAAACGGAATATGTTAGGGCGGTAATTGCCACCTACTAGGTCGTAGCTCTAGCCGACGATTTACGTCATGCAAGCGCACATATCCGTGTGTGGTCTAATTACCCAGGTGGACTGATACTTTTGTTCACCTGACGATTGGTCCACTGGTTTTTATAGCGCAGCTCTGAAGCTCTGGTCCCGGGTTTCAATGCTGAGTCTCGCTGTTGGCATAACTGAGCGCGGAGCGCTGTGTAAGGTGAAGACGGCGATAGCGGAAAGAGCGCGAAGGGGAAAGCAGAGGAGGAGGGACCGAGGTAGCGTGAAGGGAATTTGGGCGGCGGCGACCCAAGTAGCGCGTGCCATCATCTGGTCGGCGGTCACGTCATTGGCGAAATATGTGTCTCTTGCAACGTTGGTCTCCTGCCAGAGAGGACGACAGAGTTGTGCGCTTGTCGCTCGCTCGACTCGAGGCCCATCGGTGGTCGAACGCTGCGCGCACTGCCGAAGTCGAAATTCAGTGTCACCTCCGGGCGTATTCCGTATTCGGTTGCCTCAGGTTGCTATGCTATACTGCAGCAGTTGCGCTCAAAAACCACAAAAACCTTTATCCTCGGCTAAGCTTTTTCTCATCGCTATTTCGAAATCGATAATGTGTAATGCGGCCCTCACCTCGGTGACATTTCCAACTCAATTTTAATGTCGTCCTTGGCAATATCTTGATTAGCTTCATTTGGGTTTCGACGTTTATTTTCTGTTGTTTTATAATGCAAAAACCTTGTAGCATCCTTTGCATCATATTATGGATATATTTTATTAGTATTTTAGACGCCGGACAAACCACCAAGGCAGCTCCTAGTCTGGCCTCTTTCTGATTACCGCAGATGAAGACTGCCGGTACGTTTTGATACAATTTAGCAGGAACGAAGATTTTTTTTGAAAGCATATAGTATTAAAGCTTATTATTTCTCAGAGATTTTCAAGTGTTCAGTCGTCCCACTATCGCTTATTGTGCATATACATAATTGAAACCACATGCGTAATTGTTCCAGAAGTCCTCTTCGGCAATTGTTGCCAAAACGAAGCACGCAAAAATTACAAGGCGCGACACCAATCTGATTTCATAGTGGATACCCGAAGCGCCCAATGAAGAAAGAAAGACGAAATTTAGTAGTAGTAAAAAAAAGTTATTGAGAATATTTAGGAGGTTGTAGCACAGCTTGCAGTAGTCAGTCCAGAATTAAATTTGCCTATGTTAGTTTCCGGACTCTTTCGCTGAGATCTTTTTTTTATTTGTTTCGTGCGAGCTGGTCAGATCTGTCCTCACCCCTCATTCGTTCACTGGTTGACTGGTTATTGATATCGATAGCCTGATTTCTGTCGCAGGCATATATCATATTGAATATGTTCGTCTTGTCCCTGCATAATTTGCATCGCTAGTCAAATGAGCCAAGATCTCTTGCGAGTAGCCTGGACGAATGATCGAAACTTTTGGTCTGCAGCTTGCGCAGGCGTACATGAATCCCTTTGCTGAGGCTCTGAGGCGGCGAAGGGTAGACCCGGCGGGCTTGGCTTTAGTCGTAAATGCGAAATTATGTAAGTGTATGTTTGCAGTGGGGCAGGGGATTGCCCGACATACATGTGGGCTGTCGGGGGAAGGATTGCTCGGGCTGAGGTTTGTGGGCTGTCGTTCGCTGGGTGCCTCGAACATCAGGTACCCAAACTAGGCGTTTATATCTGCGTTGATAGCCACGAGTGTAGCTATCTTGCATACTTTTCACTCCTAGTGGTGCTGTCCTGCCCGTGAGCTAATTTTGATGCGTTATCCGCTAATATATAAAGATGTGACGTAGTGGGTGTTTCAGCTAGCGCAATCGCTCCTTCCTGTGCCGACAGTGCATCCAGGCTGGCCAGTATTAGTCTGTCCGCTGTTCGGTTTTTGTACACTGCCACGCTCGCCAATGTTCACTGCTAGGGGCCCGCAGTAATAATTTAGAACACTTCCTAGCTTTTTCTCTGGGCTATAGTACTGCTTGGTGAAAATCGGCGTGCATATTCCTCGATACAGACGTTGCCTTGAATTGTACTCTGCATTGGAATGGCATGTCGTTTTTGGTGTCTCGCTGTTTACCTCGGAGTCCTTGAAGACTCGTCGCACAGTTGGAGTAGCGAAGAGGCGGAGCGCCTGCGCCGTGAGGTGTCAGTACGCCTCAAGAAGCTTTCCTTTCATCACTACGCTAAGTCTTAAGAGCCGGGCCATATACAGCGCTAGAGGGAAGCTCAGGGCCTTTTTGGAGGCCGTTGTGATTAGGATGCCGAGGATTTTGTATCCGACTTCTTCAGGCGGAGGTAGAGTGCAGCGTAGACGACGCGGCTGACGACTAAAGCCTGCTCTAATCGTAGAATATCCATTTTGACCATCCCTCTATTGAGCTTCGTCACCGTTACTATCATGCATCCGACTTGCTAGTTCATAAGGCAGAGGTTCTGAGCTTAAGGATTTTTTTGCCATTGTTATTGCGCCATAGACTCAGAATCCTGAAGATCTCAAAGCCGGAGGAAGAAAGCAAAAAGAAAAGAAGGAGATAAAGTTCGAAATGAAACTGGCACTGTAGCGACAGCCGCGTTACGAGAGAGAAAAAAATATATTGTGGCTTTGGGACGTGCGATGTCAGCGAATGTTGAGGATTGCCAGTAGTCGAAATTATTTTGGTGCCCTACAGTGCGCTATCTCCTTGTTTCTTCCTTCACTTTATCTTTTCTTCATTCCTTCACTGCGTATTCTAGGCGTCCGCACAGGCGTGGACGGTTACTGCGCCTTTTATTTCTTCGAAAGCAATTTCGATATACCTTTGTACGGTAAGGTGAGGCACAGGTATGATCCACATGTAAAGTGATGATTATGGATATTTATGGCGCAAGAGCATCTATGGTCCATGAGCGCCATGACACTAGGTGATTTCGACTTCTCAAGGTGAGGCCAAAGACACATTTCCCAAGCATTTTACCCTAAATAAGCCGAGCTCCAGACCAGAGCAAAGCTTTTATTTTGTATCAACGGCGGGTACCCGGCGGCACTTGCGATCGAACCACGCACCTCCCGCATGCAAGGCGGAAGCTCAACCACTCAGTCACCACTGCGGTATAAAGTGAATGGGAAATTTTTCACAGCGACTATAGGCACGTGGTGCTATGCGTTTCGCTTTCATCAATGTGTTGGGAATGATTTACACAGTGCAGTGCCGCAGTCGGGAGTCAGAGAGCCGAAAATCCTCTCTGCGGTGGCGAAGGAATGCAGGAAGATAGTTGCTTATGTTAGGGCGTGTTCTGCGGAGCTCACCGTTCGATGCAATGAGTCTTGCAAAAAGTTATCAAATTGTTGCGTAATCCCACCGTTCTTAGTGCTTGCATTTGACCGTTTTCTGGTTGTGGAAGGTTTGTTAATGAGGAAAGATAAGCCTTGGGCGGACATTCCTTTCAACAGAGGGCAGAGAAAGGTCGATTTCTTGGAGGTGAGTGTTAAGAGGACCTACCACTAAGCATTGCAATGTTATGCCCAGAGTGAAGCTGAGCGAAATGGAGTCTTGAAGTTACGCTGTGTTCCGAGGTTTAGGAAAAAATGCGGCATTTGCGGTTTAAGACTCATGTGGAAAGATGCCCTCTTGCCAGTGCCCAGATGATATTGGTAATGAGTGTATTTTTGCCCCAGCAGGGAAGGTTTCTCTGAAATTGCTATTTAGTTTTTAACTGAGGCTGAGCTTTGGTGCAATGTGCGCAAAGCCTTCATGATGTCTGCCAGTGTGAAATCCTCTCTGAGGAGAGGGTTCGGAGGGGGAACGGCACAAGGGTTGGGATTTTGGTATGTTTGTAAGGAGAGATATATGTGTCTTGCAGGGAACTGGAAGTGCACAGATTATGTTTTTATTGCATGTTTGGTGCAGGAAGCCGTTGGTGTCGCTAGTGACGTTCAGAGTGGGAACTTTCTTTCCAGACTAAATGTGGACTTCTCTGTGAAGTCAATGAAGCCATGGCAAAAACGGTAGTTCAGAGCTTATGCCTGAGGTGTCCGCCGGAGGCGTTTGCAATGTTTAGTCCAACCAGTGAGGTGCGGGTCGAGAGGATCAACGGCATAAAAATGGTAATTTGTTTAGATGCTCGTACTCGGAAGTCCTGCAGATCGCTATCCCACAGGGAGAATTTTTAGAGAGGGGGGCCAGTGGTGCGTGCCGCTTTCAGTTTCTTCCGATCTTCGGGGGATAATGTTACCCGGGGCTGTCATTGGTTTAAATTAAATCAATACCATACAATGTGCTGGTGTCTAAGGAGATGACCGACCTGCAAACTGAGTTCGGTCAGGGCATGCCCAAGCTTAGATCTAAGAAGAGGACTGACTGATTAAGAGACTACCCTGTGCGCGTTTACATGACTGGCGTGTTGTTGAGAGCATTGCCGTGATTCTGTACGTGGCTGTTTAGAATGCGGACAGGCCGAGTGTAGCTCAAGTTTCAAGTGTGAGGTGTTGATGTTGACCTCGATGAGACGCACTGGCTGCTTGTGAACAGATAAGCAAAGAAAAAAGGAAAAAATTGGGGACTGCCTATGATTGGTGGGATGATTGTCAGAAGTGCTGAACCTAATAGATTTTCGAGGGATTTGGAAGGTTACGATAAAGGTTATTGCGAAGGTGAAAGGGGTTTAAAATAGAAAGTATCACCGTAAGTATATGATGAGTGAGCGGCGCTTTGAGTGTTGCGTGGCGTTTTAGAGTGCCTGGTATCCTCAGAATATAGAGTGTGGCTCGTGTTCCTTATACCCCTGTCACACGGCCAGTTGCAATCACCCTCGAGTCGAGGGTCATCGAGATTCTCAATCGCCATCGAACTCGTCGCTCCTACACGGCATATCTGAATGGCCATTGAAATGGTCCTCGTGTCTTATGCTATGGATGTGTGGCGCTGCAGTCGCTTCTTTCGATTTTGCACAAATAGGAAAGTTGTTTTTACAAACCCAGATTATAATGTAAAATTACTTATCTTTTAGTCATAGAAAGCTTGAAGTTATTATTAAACCCTTGTTACGTTTTCTTGTAAAACATTTTCTATTGTACAATTTGCTGTCGAAGTTTTGTAACGCTCTCAAAACACTGACACTGCTGGCGTTTCCGTGGTCTGTTTGCTTCCTACTGCTTCGTGCATAGGTCGGGTTTTCTCGCTTTCTTCACGGCGGGTCTGGAATCCTGCGTGTTGGTTCCTATTCGCTGGCATGGGCGACGAAACGAGACCTACTCAAGATGCAGAGACGTTGGTCATGGTGCCTCTGGCTGCCATCGCTCAGTTCGACGCTGACATCTAGGCGTCGAAAGAAGAGGCGAATAGCATTGAAGAAGAGCTGGTGTATGTCAGCGCACTTGACGCGTCCATATTTGATTGTGGCAGGACCGTGAACCTCTAAAGTTGGTGTTTTGACAGGAACACAATTTGGTTTGAGGAGACACTGCCGCAGCTCGGCGAGAGGTACTTCAAGTGCACGTTTCGCGTGACGTCTGCTACCTTTAGATACATTGCAGAAACTGTGCGAGCGCTTCTTGAACGCCAAGACACCAACATGAGAGAAGCTGTCCCTGTCGACAAGCGAGTCGCCATCGGGTTGTACCGGCTGTGCTCTTCAAGCGAAGAACGCAGTATCGCAGAGTTGTTCGCCGTCGGACGCTCGACAGTGAACCAGGCCTACAGCGAGCTATGCGAAGCCGTTGTTGAACTCATGGAAGATGACTGGGTGAAGATGCCGACGCTGGACACCATGCCTGAACATATCAGGGAGTTCAACGCAGCGTGCCAATTTCCGCAAGCAGTCGGAGCATTGGATGGCTGCCACGTTCCCGTGTCACCTCCCACGGAAAACGCCGTGGACTACAGGAACTATAAGGGATGGTAAGCAACAATGCTAACGCACGGGCCAGTTGGTTGACCATATCAGATACTTATGCTCTACTGAAATACTCGAAGGGACGAAATGACAGACACAAGCGCGAAACACACACTGCACTGGTGTTCGTGTCGTTTGTAATTTTGTCCTCTTGTGCAGAGCATGTCTCCAATAGTATGGCAAGCCTTCGATGCAGTTGTGAATCAGTGACCTTCAGTGATGGTTCATTGCAAGTGCCTGCCGGCGTGAGTGTCAAATTAGCTTTGCGACCGAAACACATGTTTTCGCTAAGACGGAGAGTTGAGCTATTTGGTAAATACCACAGGAAATAACAGCGCAGAGAAGAGGGACAAAGAAGAAAGAGCAGCGTCGGTCCTATTGTCTTCTTTCTTTGTCCATCGTCTCAGCGCTGTTATTCCCAGCACATGTCTTCGCCGCTAATGTCAGGCAGTCTATTGTCCCCTCATAGCATGCAGATGCTTCTCCCGAGACCAAGGAGATGCGTATTGTATGCATTGTAATGATATGATAAAATCACTATCGCCATGTAATAACTACTTGCATTGTGTCAGACATATTAGCCCAATATTTTATTTGTAGGTACAGCATCATCCTGCTTGCCATTGTAGACCACCGCCACAAGTTCCTGTACATACGAGTTGAATCGCCAGGCCGCTGCCATGATTCACATGTTTACAGTGGCTCCAACTGGAAAAAGCCGTGAATGGCCCTCTGTTCCGTCAGCCACGTGCCGTCATGGGTGGCAGAGCAGTGCCTCCGGTCATATTGTGTGATTACGCATTCCCACTGTCCGCCAACTTCAAGAAGTCATTCAGCCACCACGCAAACCTGACCGATGACGAAAGGCTGTTCAACTACCGCCTGTTCAAGGCTAGGAGAATAGTTGAAAATGCCTTCGGCAGGCTGTAGGCACAATTTTGCTTCATCTCGAAGCGCATGAAATGTGAAATCGGAAATTCCCGCCTAGCTGTTCGTGAGTGCTGCATTTTAAACAATGTGTGCGAGGAGGTTGGAGATGCTGTCCTGCAGCAGTGGCTGACGGAGCTTGAAAACAACGATGATGGTCTCCAGCAGCCACAGCATTGCACGGATACTGAAGAAGGCACTGGCTGTGAGGTGAGGGCGGTGCTCCTGGACTTCTTAAAGCAAAGATGAGCTCACATAGCCGGTGCGGCTGCTTACACCCTGCAGTGTACCACTATTGTGATGTGCTTGACGGCCATCTGAACAGAAATGTCCTTTTCAAGGCCACCACGAGTCGGCCTTCGCAGAGCCGCGGAGAGCACGTCTCCGAAACCGGTTGTTCCCTTCTCTAAGCAGCGTCATTATTTACAACACATGTCTAGATGCAGACAGCTTATCTGCGTACCTGATCTTAAGGTTCACAGTACTGAACTTTACGAACCACATTTTTTGCTGCAATCAAAAGCTCCTTACACAAATGAACACAAGCCCGCCAATGGAACTAAGAAATAAGGCAGAACATTTGAAGGCCAAATCTTAGGGTATGAAACAGTGTTTTCTATTTGGTAGGTGGCATCGGCAAACCGTGGCAGAGATGCAACATCTTCTTCCCGCCAGGGCACTCAGAAACTTCACAATAACAGAGATACTTAATTTAGAATCTATTAGCATTGCACTGCTTACCTTACGGCTAAGGGTGCCATGACTGTATCTCAGAATCTCAATAGTAAAGTGTAGATGATGCAGCAGTTATTGCAATGGTAAGTTATACAGTTTGGTTTGTTTACAAAACCAAAGAATTAAATGGTACAAAACGTAGTAATATAGTATGCAAAACAAGAAATTAGCGGCTAAAGTCCGTTCAACGAAAAAAGTGTCCATCATGCAGCACTTGGTCCTGTACACAGGCACAATATACCAGGTGATTCAGCGAAGCTGATTAGCAATTTTTGAAATGGGTTTTTGAGGTAATGCGAAGCTTTTTACAGCACACTAATACCAGAGCTGACAGACCTCAAAACAGAGAATTCATGTTAACTAGTAAAGTGATTAACAGAGTTTTAATACTTCATTTTTTAGGTATTACCGATAGGCAATTTGTTGCAAGTAGTGTTTGTAGCCGACCGTTAGTAGCAGTCATATTGGTTCGTAAAATTCTGAAAATCTGGTTACGCTGGCCTCCTTGGCTCGAAGGAACCTGGCTACATTGTGCCAAAAGACAATCTTTCGAACAGGATGCAGGCAAAGCAACCCCTCCCGCCCCTGTAGCTACTCAGAATAGCCAAAATCTGTCATGCCACAGCGGTCACGGTAATCTTTTTTTTTTGCAGTACTAAGAACAAATATGGGTTTTGCTAATGGGCGGCTACAAATCTTTAATCGCAATTAGGCGCCTACCAGTAATTGTGAAAAAGTTACCCATTAGAATGTAGTTAGTCGCTTTACCAGTTAACATTATTTGCCTATTTCGAAGCCTGCCAATACTACTGTTACTTCTCTGCCAAAAGCTTCTGGTTAACTCAAAAACCCGTGTTTTTTAAAGTTAATGACAACCTTCTACATTGCTTAATATCATTACAGAGATTACCGCATCAATTTCTTTGCCGACATTCTTCGCAATACTGCTAAATCTCTTCATTTCTTCTACATTTGGGCATCACAAATGTATAGAAAAAATAAAAAGACTGCATATTATTAGTGTTGTTTTAGTGGCATCACCATTGTGTGCACAATAAAAATGTTGAAGCTGGATTGCATCAGCTTAGTACGCATTGATAGCAACTAAAGTGCAAAGAAATTACAACTTGCACGGAGTAACATGTCAAAATTGGCGCCCCAGCAAGCCTGGACAGAAATGGCAGACTTGTGGCATGCTGTCTGCAGTACGCTATTGCTTAATGCACAGCATGTCGATATATGACTGGACATTACACCACAGTGTTGAGCTGGTCATGTTTGCACTGCTGACCTCTTTTGCCACAAATCGAGGCAATGCTATTGTAATAAACAGATAGAAATTGGAATAACATAGCATTTATTGTTTTACTTGTTGAAAAAATTTTCGAGAACGTTAACTACTTTCTCTTGCAGAGCAATCTGTCTCTCACGCTGATCGTGTTCTCTGTTCCTAGCTGCTTTTAAGGTCTGCAGCAAGTTTCTGTTCTTCGAGGAACCCTGTGTGCACTTCTCCCAGGGCACTTGTCCCCCTTTTCCTCTTCCTAGAAGGAGGCTTGGCTGCTGGTGTTGTGGCAGCCGACAATGCAGCTGGTGTTGCAGCTGACGATGCGGCTGGTGCGTCAGCCGACAGTGCGGCTGCTGGTGATCCGGCTGGTGGTGGTGGTATTGGCCGCAATGACCCTGTGTCGGGGTCATCGCCGGGCAGGCTTTCATTCATTTGTGAGGTGGTGGCAGCGGTTTCCGTGGTTTTGCCATGCTCCATTCGAAGAATTATCTGCGTGGCAGTCATACTATTAGGCAGGGCAATAAAAAACAATCGGCAGCTGAAATTTCCTCTTGCAAAAAACCACAACTCACACCTCCATTCGATACTGGGTGGCCACATGTCTATTACGTTCTTCTTAAGCAACACACTAAGCTCACCATATTGACATGACTACGCTGAAATGAAGACTGCTTTGTGCTGGTTGTCTTCATGATTATTTAAGGCAAACCCTATTATGCTGTGTTCACCGCCACTATGGTACTGGCAGCATCCTGTCATAAATTTCGAGTAGAAAGCTTTAAAAAAAAGCCTTTCTGTGTAGACACAATTGAATGGAGTTAAGGTGCAGTAGTTTCTACAGCTGTCATTCTTGATGGACGCAGACTGCAATTTGCATCCAACGCTTACCAGCATTAACTTCAAAATAAGAATTTGAAAAGCCGTACTGAAGAAAATGAGCAAATTTGATTAGTTCCTCCACTACTAAGCATGCTGTGCGGCATTAATTTCTGCTAAAAGCTGCAATAGATACTTTGGCATACCTCTTCAAATATGGAGTCCTGAGCCGTGGAGGGATCATTGGCTGGCAGTGACCCAAGAAATTGATGTATATGCCAGAAGTACTCGCGTGTGACGGCTCCTGAACCAGTAGTTCTCCTCCTCAGCCAAAATATGAAAGATTTATGGAAGGGCAACTGAGACTAGAAAATAAAGAAAAGTCCTGTGATGATCAATGTGTCATTTTGTGCAGCTCTACTCTACTGCACATAAAACTGGGCTGGCTGGGCAAGCAATGTTTACTAACTGCGCTGCTGCAGAAGATGAGACAGTTTGCAGCGCAGTGAAAAAGTAAATTCTGCGTTACAAAGGGCGCCTAAAAAACAACGCTGACAAGGCTGCGAACTTTTTACCACGACATACCGCATGCTCATAAAGCGCACGAACGGGAAAGTGACTTTCCGGTACGTTTGTCCCAAGTTTTCTATCTTGTTTTCAACTTGGGCTCGTGTCCTCAAGTATCCAGCTTCGCAGAAACTTCGTGCGATCTCTTCGTACACACCGCCGTTCCTCTTCTGGCGACGAAAGTCGGCGAGGTGATCCTCCCATAAATCTATTAGTAACGACGTTTCCCGCTCTCCCCACAACTGCTTAGGCGCCGACGCCGACGCGCTTTTCTGCTTTTCTGGCTGCGATGGCGACGTCATGTTATAAGAAAATAAAGATAAAAACAAAAGGACCAGAGAGAACAAATAAAGGGAACGCAAAACGCCTCGCACCAAGTAAACGTGCAATTAAAAAGAGCGCGCTGGATGGAATTGGCGGGAAATATACGAAAAAAAGCCAGGAAACATCTTCAAAACTATCGAGAACTGAGGGCTCCAAGGGCTATATCAAAACGGTTGAGCTTTTCTTTGTATTTGCTTCTCATGCACCATTGATTACTGTGATAGTATGAAATTAATGCGCTGTAGTGCAAACCCATACAATTTTTAAATAATTCTACGAGCTAATATTTTACTACTTGCATTAAACTTTAGGCGAATAATGTTTGTTCTTGCTTTTATACCGCGAAACAAAGTGCGCTTGGCCCCACTCGAAGCAACGCTAGCAATATTGGGCGCCGCTCGAAGGCCTTCGATATCTCGTAGGAGTGCTGCGCTACTCCGTTGACTCGATATGCTATGAAATCGATCGCCGTTCAAACTGCCCGTGTAGCAGCGCTCGATTGCCTTTGAGTCGATCGACTACTAATTCGAGGGCCATCGAAATGCCCGTGTGACAGAAGTATTACACAAGAAAAAGGTGTTGTAGAGAGGTCCGAGCGAGAAATCAATGAATTGAGATTGCTTTGTTGAATGTGCTATGGCACTTCCAATAAAGAATTTCATCCCATCGCTCTTGTCCCTTTTGTGCACTCATTTACGTGCTTAACATTTGTGATCTCGTTCATCTGTGTGCTCAAATCCTCTGCCGTGTTCTTACCAGTGGAGAGTAGGCTACGCTGTCCTCATTTCTGCGAAACTTTTCAAGCGGTGTCCATTTCTAGAAGTGTATGTGCACACTGGGTCTCCTGCTGTAAGTTCCGGAATGCTTAGGTCTGCACAGCCTGATGTGAGCTTGCCCGGTTCTGAAGGCGACTACAGTCACCACAATCTTGCACCTCGCCTCAGCAGGATTCCCGCTCAATATTTTTGATTATGGATTTTGAGTCTTTGAGGACGGCATCACCGCTGGATCGTCAAATTTATTAGGTCAGTCACACTTTCGGTATTTATTTCTTCTCCTTTCAAATTTTCATTCAATAAATCATTCCTTTTTTTCATGACGAAGCAGATGTCATTTTTGAAACAACAAAAATATAATAGTGGTATCCGCAAGCGCGAAGAAGGACAAGAAATGTTAAATCTCAGACTTGGTTTTCTGTGTTAGAAACATGACTGTTTCAGTATAGTATTACCAGTTCTGGCTGGCACACCAGGAAGCCAGTGAATCATCTGTAGTAGAAATCTCATTAGAAAGTTTTTTGATGATAAATTTCTAATTATTAGAGGTAGGTGCCTAATTGCAGCTTGAGATTCGTAGGTGCTGGCAAGTAATAGCGATATCAGCTTTTAAAATTTATAAAACGTTATTTCTTTTGGCGCGGTGAATCAACAAACTCGCTTTTTTGACTAGTTACGTGCACCTGAAAAGTTGATTTGCATGCATGGTTTTCGAACGCCATGTATTTTGCCATTCTGTAGCCAAATAATGTGGAGCCACAGCGCCGAGGACATTTGCATTTTCGAAATTTGCAAAGTATTCTGGCCATTACTAACGACCGGTTACAAATATCTCATTCTAACCACGTGCGCAGCGGCTATAATTAGAAATATGAACTATCAGAATTTAGTTAAGCAGCTAAGTACTTGAGGCAATTCACCGGCTTTGTGATGCATGCCAAAACGACTGATACTTTGCTGCCATATTCATTTTTATGCCCCAAAAAGACTAGTTTTGAAAATTAAAACTTTTCAAGAAACACTTGTTAGAAGGTAGCTGTAAGAACAGGATGTCAATTAAGAGTCTTGCTTGAGGATGGAATAAAAACTGTGTGACGAACGAGGACAGAAGTAAAACACAAAGGGCAAGACCAGCGTCACTCGATTTTTGAAATTTCGGAGCCATCTTCAGAATCGTATGCAAAATACTCTAGTCCGAGTGGCGCTGGTCCTGTTGTGTGTTCTACTTGTGTCCTCTTTCGTCACACCGTTATCATTAAATCTTCCAGATGAACCATCTAGCCGAAGCAAGTGTTTTGCTTGAAAACATTTCACCTACACAGGACCCTTTAATTCATCGAGTTTCCGCACCAATACCGCTAATTTGTGTGTTAACTTGATCCCCGTATCAACCTGCCAGTCTCGGGTGCTGTCGTACTGCTTGCGAAGAATACTGATGCCATTGGAAGTAAACTCTACCCTCTGCATATTGGAGCCATCTTGAGTACACGTGAGGCAGTTATGCAAAACACCAAAGTCCGAGTGGCGCTAGCCCTGTCCTGTGTGTTCTGCTTGTGTCCTAGTTCTTCGCGCGATTTTCTTTACATCTTCAAGGATATATAAAGAGACTCGCCGAGCAGCAGTGCTGACGGTGCCCGAGTCGAAGAAGTAAACTGCACACTCCTGGCTTATGTATGTCGCCTATTTGGAGAGTGAGATGAGAGCAGGTCCTTTTCTAAGTCCTTGACTATACAACAATACCTTTATGGCTGGAAGGTAGCGCTCAGAAATGTGATAGGCAGCTAAGACAAAAAGAGACGAGCCGACAGGAGGATCACAATGAAAAACAGGCCGAGATGTTCAAGCCAGGATCATTTATTAACCGGACTCTCAATCCTGGAGGAGAGCTATATCTTCATGGAGCTCTTTGGTACTCGAGAGCAGAAGAAGCTTAATCCCTAGCTAGAGGCTTTGTTTTATGTCGACATTGGTCACTACTTCCGCTGTCAGCAATCGCAAGAAATACACGTGCATTAAAGCGGACCTATGAAGAATTTTTTTTGCCAAAGCTTGGTGCCTGTGCATGGCAGCAAAATAGGGCACAGCACGCGTGCATTCCTGTAGTGGGACATACCAGACGTATTGTAATTTATAGCGCAGATTAGTTTTCAAGGAAATGATGGAAGAAGCTCGCTAGCATGAAGAATTTGGTATGTGGCCTGCTGCCATTGTTAGCACCGGCTTTATTTTTGAGCATTGCGAAATGAAAACGAAGGTGTCGATGTGTTGATTTCATAGTACACTCTAAGCGAATTTTCTTCCTTTCGGGACTAACTGCGCCCGTTATTCCCTGACAATGCCTCTTGGCTAACGAAAGGACTAACGGCTGGAAGAACCGTGCCGGACGCAGATTTCAAGCACTAAATGTTGAGCCCGCAAGGACCAGGAAGGCTAGCCGTTCGTCTGTATTTGAAGTTGTCATGGCGGCCTCCCTCTGTCCAAGGCCGATTGTGTTAATTACTAAAACCAGAGCACGGCAACCGCAACCGTCTCTCAATAAAGCAAGCAAACTGTGTCCGACGGAAGAAGCTCGTCTCGCAACCTCAGCAAAGCGATCGGCGGCTGGCGGGCAGAGCCGCCGCGCCGTCGGAAGGTTGGTGCTATTGGAGCCGGGTGGGGGCGACGAAAGACTGAGAACTAAACCGGATTCCTATTTCGTCCACCATTTTGGATTTACTACGTTTACTATGTGACCTCAGCGGCGTTACTAAGTGCTCATAGGAATGGGATGTGCAACACCTGCGCATCAAGGAAGTCCGACGACCCCCCGAAGTGAAATGATGAGTGCACCCTGGCACGTACGGGGCAAAATATATAGCGTAAAATCGCGGCGCTTTGCCTCTAGCATTGGCCGCTTTACGTACACCCAAAAGCGATCCGCGATCTCGTTGCATGCCTCGGCGGAGAGGTATACGACCGTCCACGATACTTGCTGACGGCAAGCGAGCATCGGTATGAACCGTATTTGTGGTGCGCAACAGGTGGCTGGCCTGGGACGTAAGCTATTCTACAAGGCTTGTATATTGACACAATTAACTCTATCGTAGCATACAAGCGCCAGCACTGCCGCGATGTGTCCGGAAGTTCGAATCATTTTTAGGCCTCAAAATGAGCACTGTAAACAGAAGTGCGCAACGAAAACTACAAATAGATACATAAACGACGAATTTCAGAAATTAAAATAAAGTCAAGCGCAGCACCCGCAGCCCCATTTCATTGCCACTGTCATGAGCATGCAGAAAATCTGCGAGCCTCATCAAGAAACGTCTAAAGCGAGTCACAGGAATCACATTCAAGTAAGTTAATCCGCTGGCTGCATGAGCAGAGGCGCACACTGTCAGGAATAAGGAACGAACTTGCAGCTGAGATGCTGCTGAGCTGCAGACCAAAGAGTCGCATGGGCCTACTATGAGAGCGAAATAACTGGAAGAATAGAATGGGGTGGAGTGCATATGGCAGGCTCTCTCAGATCATGAATGGCAGTTCGCCAATATCTCTCAGGAGAAAAGTATGCAACAGCGCTATCTTACTGGCACTCACCTACGGGGCAGAAACGGGAAGGCTAACAAAAAATGGTTTAGCTTAAGTTAAGGACAACACAGCGAGCCATGGAAAAAAAATTATGGGTGTAACGTTGACGAAACATGAAATGGGCAGAGTGGGTCAGGTATCAAACACATGTTAAAGACATCCTAGTCGAAATGAAGAGGAAGAAATGGGCTTGGGCACGGCATGTACTGCGAAGGCAAGATAACCGCTGGTCCTTAAGGGTAACGGGGTGGGTTTTAAGAGAAGGCAAGCATAGCAGTGGGTGGTAGAAGGTTAGGTGGGCAGACGAGATTAGGAAGTTTGCAGGGATAGGGTGGGCGCAGCTGTGAAAGGACAGGGTTAATTAGAGAGACATGGGAGAGGCCTTTACCCTGCAGTGGGCATAGTCAAGCTGATGATGATAACTCATCTGATTTCAGCAAGTGTAAACTCAGACATACAGTCATGAACTATAGCTTTGAAATATGTCCATCCAACTACCAAGTACCTAAATGACTACTGTTGGATATTACGTCAGGGGCAAGCTATAATTGTCAAGTATTTGGAAAATCATCTGCCTAGTTAAAATTCTAAACAGTTACAGTTTTGTTGAATTTTATGCTCTTATCCAGCCCAATATTTAGTAGAACAGCTTTATAATCTGAAATTCCATCCTCTATGTTGACTTTGTGCTGAAAAATGCCGTCAGGTAGGAAAAGTAAATCCAATATTCAGGTGCTCTGCACCTGTACTCTAGTCGCCTGATTAACCACCTAGATAAGACCATGCTTCGCCATTGCGGCATGTAATTTTCCTACGGGTCTGAACTAATGCAGAGCTCTCCACTGTGGCGTTCCACATAGCTGATCAGTAGCCTCAGAACAAAAACTCCACAATTTGCAATTTACTCACTTGGGGGGACACTGTGGTGCTGTGATAAACTCCATGATGCGCTTCTATGCTCACTTTAGCAGTGCATGACCTGTACATTCAAATGAAAACTTTCCAAATCCTCAGGTTCAATGAGGATAAATTTTTCAAGAGTAAACCAACTGTAAGAACATAGTACATTTGTTCATTCCACCCCCATCCTTAGGTTTAAAAATAAGGCAGCGAGAGATCTCAAGTCAAAGGTCAGCAATTTTACTGAAAGGAGCTAGCAACGGTACAGCAGAAATCGGAGAAATGTTTCAGTTCAAACTGCTGTATGACTGCTAAGCTTCAGCTTGAAATATGTAGAAACTATGACAGTAAGTTCACCAAATCCCACACTTCGGAACAATGTCGCCTTGGCCATACATGTCGAGCAGCTGGTGGTGAAACTTTTCTGTAGGCTCTTGCATTTGCTGTTCATCTGACCGTTTGACACAGTAACAGAATCGGTGCCTGTCAAAATGTTCCAAAACTAAAGTTCTTGTCAAAAGGTACAGCTTGCCCTTAGCAACAAACAGGGGTTCAACCACGTAAAACTCTGGGTTGTCCCGATTCGGCACCACTACAACACTCCCATACCGATAGTGGCTATGGTCAATAGTTGCAGATTTCACTTCACAAGCATTTTCAGGCAACATTTGCTTAGCACATGCCGGTAGGATGTTTTGACCAATAGGTTTGCTCTGCGTTGTTACAAGACCTTCGTACAGCTGGAACGTGTGAAGCTGGTAACTCTGCTCCAGTTGGTGGCGCCTGGCGAGGGTCAGTGTTACGTTCCTGTAATTGTTTACTCTTGTACCTAATTTCTTGAACTCCTGGTGCTTTGCCTCAAAGCCCATTGACCAGAAGGTCCCCAGTGGCCCCACCTCATGCACAAACCTTGCATAATGAGTCATGTAATGGAGCTTAGGAGTTACAGCAGCAGAGCCATATTGCTCGGCAAACTCAGTCAAAAATGTTTGAAAAAGGACGTCAAGGTAGGCCAAACGCTCAGATGGTATGTCCCACGAAAATGTAATGTCCATTATTTCACGGAACAGCAAGAATAGCTCCCAGTCTTCATTTTTTTCTGGTACTTTTGCGCCAAGTATCATAGGGAAGAACTTCATTGCACACCACTTACTTGATGCTGTTCCTTTCGGCACAGCATTGCTTGTGATGAATGACATATTTTTTTTCAAGGGGTATGTTTTTGACATCATTATGCCCAAAGAAAAAAGTAGTGACCTCATCCAGATCTTGTCTGCGCAACAGCTTAGATGAAAGAAGTGCCTTGAGCACCGGGAGCAGAACACATTCTGCCCATTCTTCCAGAATGTCATGCATTATGTCTGGGGGCAGCTGGCGTGTCACATCAAAATAAGGCACTTCTAACAGTGGAGATGCTTCAGTAACGCCATACAGGCGCTTGTTTGTATCACTGACTGCTAGGGCTTCAACGCGGCGTTGGTGCCTGCTTGCTGTGCGTGCTGTGCACTGTGAATCACTTGTTTTGCTTCTCAAGTGTTGTGACAACACCATGTAAATCGACAAACACTTCCACTGCTGCAACATGTTGAAAAGCTCCTTAAGCGGTTTAGCGACAGTTTATCTCCGCAGATGCAAAAAACCAGCGACTTTGCACGTGCTTGCAATCCCTACAGGTCAAATTGCAGGCCTCGTTCATGTACGTTCTTCAAGTCATTTATTAATGGAAGCAGTACAACACCAAGGCCATAGGACTTTACATGGCTGTAACGCACCATCATAACCAAACATATGCTTTGTAGCTGTGACCTGTAACGCACATGCAGGTTTAATAGCGTGCAGTAGATATCCAGCAGTTTGTAAATGCCTAGTTTCGCTCATATTGGATTTGCAATTTCTATCTCGGCAGAGTACCGTAACATGATTATACTATGCGTGCCGTCTTCCTTAATTTGTGGTAACAGGTGCTCGCTGTAAAGAAGACCATCTGTGTAATCTTTATACACAGTGGGAGCATCAGCTTCGACATTTGATGCGACTAAGTGGGCCACAATGTCAGGGACT
This sequence comes from Amblyomma americanum, assembly GCF_052857255.1. Lineage (NCBI taxonomy): Eukaryota > Metazoa > Arthropoda > Arachnida > Ixodida > Ixodidae > Amblyomma > Amblyomma americanum. The sequence continues at coordinate 53,620,687 of NC_135505.1, read as the reverse complement.
GCACAGTGTCGACAGCAGATCAGGCAACGAAATATAGTGGTATTTGGCATTTTGACTGAAGAGCACCTCTTGTGATGGAACATATGGAAACATTTCTTTGGCATAACGCTCTATAGTGTCCTTGCTGTGAATTCCACTGAAGAGCTCAAGTATAAACCTACACTTCAAAAGAGACTCCATGTCGGGAGACGCTGATGGCATTTGCATGACATGTGAAACGATATCTGCATATGCCTTAAGCACACACTCAATGAGCAGCTGCAACTCAGCAAAAACCATGCGAACAGCAGTATGAGGAAGACAATGCTGCTCTGAAACACTGAAAAAAAAATTCCAGATGGCACTCCTTGCTTCTGCCAGAAAGCATTGGAAACCATGAGCAGTTGTTACTTCTTCTTGATCCATGGAATTGAAAACAGCACCTTTTTCGTCTTGGGGGTGAGAGGTGTTCCCATACTGAGAGCAGTTCCCGCGTTCAGTGATGCTTTCTTCGCCCTCAACACATTCACTGTCTTGCAGTATAACCTCGGAATTTGCTCTATTTGGCAATTCTGAATTGTTAGTAGGCTGGCGAGCCGCTGAGCATTGCTGACTGCTACCATTCTCTTCCAGCACGTTTCTGTGACAGCGATACAAATATGATCGGTACGAAGAAAAGTTAGTGTAACTGCTAGCACAACGATTAATACCGCAGTACACGCTGCAGTTGGGCTCAGCACTGTGCACTAAAACTATGTGAGTCCCAACTTTCGTCAGTTGGCCGGAAAAAAAGGGCACCGTGGGCAATATATAACCTCCATTGCTGCATCCACTCGCACGATACGCACGGCACACACGCGGATCTCGTACCGATCAAGCTTGCGCTACAGGGTGTTCGGAAGATATTTCAACGTCGAACCGCCACCGCGCAGCGAGAGTGTACCAAACGGCAAAAGCTTGTTCGGAGAGAAATGAGCAGGCCACCTTTTTGCGCAATGATGAAATAGCAAGAAATCATACGCAGCAAGAACGAAGGTACCGCAGGCACGGCAGGTAACCCGGGTTACCTGCCGTACCTTGCCGGTCCCGGCCGGTACCACGGTGGGCAAATTTACCGTGCAGTATACTTCTGGTTTCGTTTCGGCATTTTCGCGAATTTTGTCCACGCAACGAAAAGATATAATTTATTTTCATGTTTCGCGACCAAATAAGTGTAAATGCTACATAAGTTCTGTTTAGAGTACGTTCGTAACATTTTAAAGAAGTAGCACGGGGAAATTGGCGTCGTTAAGCGCCGGCGAATCTAACCGCGAAGCATTAAAAAAAAGGGAGGGAGAAGAGCGTGAGCCGGGAAGAGCGGGAACAGCATGAGCCAGGAAGCTCGGGAAACAGCGCGCGGGCATAGCTCCGGAGTCAGCGAACGAGATGACATCAAAATGCCTGCTCTCCTTCCGCGACCGCAGCATAGTTCTGTCTTTTGACGCACCGCGGACACGGCAAGAGCTCATGGAATATATCGAGCACCGTGACGTCTTCACTGGTATTGCTGTAGCCACACTCAATATTACAGTGAATAATTTTAACGTCAATTTCTTTTTTTTGCGGACTTTGCGTGACATGCATAGTTATCGCCCGTTCTTTTTACCAGCTTGCCTAAGGTTTGACTGTCGGTGTTGCGACTAGCACGCGCATAATGCAATGCAGTTGTGCTTGGCACGAGCTCGCGCAGGGAACGCAGTAGCCAGCTTATTGGCGTAAGATTATTTCTTTAGCAGCACGTGAGCGCCTCAAGAGATAAATTGGGTCCCCCCTCCTGAAAACCATAATTAATTCGTATACCTTTAGGGAAATGATATCCTCGCGGAAAGTTACAACTGAAAGAAGTTTATTATTCAAATGTTTGCGATAGCCTGTAGGCACTGTTAGCTTCTTAGACAAATGTTTCAAAGGTTCTTCACCTGGAAGCCACTTAAGTTATTTTCACATGGTAGTTTTCATTTTCCTGCCACTGCCGCAAGCCACATACCCAAAAGATTGTCAGAAATCAAGACGGAACTAAAATTTATTTCTCATCATTCTGCAACTTCATGAATTCTAGAAACTTCACAGCCAAAAGTGTCATGTTGCCTTTTCACATATACTTAGGTGCGCTACAGTGCTGACTTGGGTAGCGCCCGAAGTGAGCTGCATGCAAAATGGGTTTTTCTAAGAAATGCTAATTTACTCATATGGTGGTGGAAGTTTTCCAGCAGTCCCTTCAATTTAGCATTACTTGTTGAGAGCCCAATGCCATTGCCAACAAATGAAATGTCACACTAACAAGTGGTGTTCTGTGTGATAGCATGCCAGCAAACCTTTCACTCCACTATGGTTTAAACGACTGTAGACAACTAATTTTTGCATGCATGTTTTTTTTCTTTAAACTGATGTGTAAGACGTTAGTATACGTGAACCACCTTGCGATATTCATCTACAACTGCCAAATTCATAACTGGATTTCATCATGATGCTCTTTCTGTTTTGGTTTCATCGACCAAATGATAGCTCTGATGAGTAGGTGATGTTTACGTCAAGTGAGGCACGAGGAAAACAAAATAAAACTCATGATATATTATTTGTTGACAATCAAGCACTTAGGCAGGGTTACTTACGTGTTATAGTGGATGAAAACTAAACATCAGTGATTAAATACACTGTTTTTTCTGTGCCTCACAAACCTTAACACGAACTACATGGCACAGCCATCGCTTGGCTGAACAAATCGCAAGAGCGCCAAGGAAGAATTCCAATCCTAAATTATTTTGCAGTCGTAAGCAAACGTCATGCATACATTCTAATGTCTAATACATTGTTTTAAATAAGAAGCCAATCAAATATATCAGGTGTCTATAGTCATTTAAAACAAGATCTGAAACAGTGCACACCCATTATCAACAATGGCCAAATTATGGGAGAATTCTCCTCGTCAATAGAGAAATTTTTTGTGATGAAGCCATTGAAACCCCATTTTTCATGTTTCCCCCTCACATTTTTCTCCTCCAAGACACGCCCATATATCTCCTTCAGGCCCTGTGGCCACTTATGTGGGCACAATCTATGCCTCCTCATATTTTTGCACGCCAGGCAAATTTACATTTTTGAATACCGCACTGTTACCATTTTTACCCTCCTTGTCAAGTTCGTGATGCCATCTCCTGCTGCTACACCGAAGTGCGTTTGTAAAAAAAAGAAAATGTGTGCATCACGCCGTTTTTTTTTGAAGCTTTCTTTTTTGCATTCTGTTTTCATATATAATTGCGAATGATGCAATTTAGGGCACGGATTGTGTCGATAGGTTAATGTAGAAAGGGAACACAAATTTTCATTGTCACAGACAAAGAAATCGTGCCGCGGTGGACGGTCACAGAGGCACATCCACAAATGTAGATGTGGCATCAAAAAGCTGAAAATAGCAAAGTGGCATTTTCTCGCCGCAACGCGCAATTTTTTGTGCACATATGGTAGGAAATTTGCTTATTGCTTACGGATGTTGAAAACTATGCTTGTACCAAGAGAAGATTAGGCGACTCGAACGCTGGAGTGTTTTTCATGAAAATAGCCAATGCAGAAGCACCTGCAAAGAATCGCAGCCGACCGAGCAATGAAGACCCGCAGGTGGTCGCCGAGAACCGCCACTTACCTGAGCCGCCGCTGACAAACACAGTGCACTATGACCAGTGGTCAAACTCGTAAAGGTCTTGGAAGTCCTTAGGTCCCCGCCAATATTCAAAAAGGAGTCCTATACCACCTGTGCAAGATTGTGGAACGCATCAATTCGAAGGAAGCAACCATTTTCAGTGGCTGTCAGTCAGAAGGCTTTTTTCTCTAAGTTTTGAAAATTTCGCTGCAGTTTTTAGCAAGAATCATTACATTTTTATAAAACACGAGACGGAGAAGAATATAACTTGGAAGCACTACACAAGGAGAGATGAAAAACGGGAACCTGCGACCTCACACCTGGCCGCCCAGATTTAAGGCTACAAAACAACAATTAGCACTTTGGCAGAGCTAGGGGACAGTTTGTTTCAGGTCTGACATAAATTGATCACACAGTGACCTTTAAAAATGATTTTTCTTTTTTGCAAAAAAACAACCTGCAAGATGCCATCTCTCTTTCTCTCTTTCCACCTGTGCTCAGATCAATCGAGACCTTTTCGATGCAGCGAGACTTGAAGCATTAGTTATGACGGAAGCATCCATTGGCTCCAACTTCTGAACACGTTAATTACGCAACGGTGCCGACGTGAAGGCTGCGCATCTAATGCCCCTTTCGGTGCTCAAAATACCGAAATTTCATCTGCCTTTCATCACAGAATGACTGCTTTTATCTATTTTATGAGTCATGGACTACAGAATAATTCCCGGAAGCGCTTTCAAAGCTAGACATTTATTCATGTCTAACGATCAGTTAAAAAAGGCAAGCAAATATAGCAGTGTTTAAGTTAACGTATAAGATTTAAGGCGCCTTGTCAACGAATGTGGATGCGAATAAAATATAATCTTCTGCTTAGTCTACTGATCATTTATACAAAAAAAAGAACTTTCCTTTCTGCAGATTTAATTGGCGCCTGAAGTGGATATCTGCGCCGGCAGATAATCATGTTTATTCATTATGCATAGACCTCACAACTCTTTGTAGCAATAGGCTTGTGCATGGTATTCATGTAAGCTAACAACTGGTGTTATGAGACTACGTATATGCACACACTATGCTAATAAACATCCACCTTAATGTAGCCAACTACTACAAAACTTTCATCCTCAGCTTATTCCATGCAGTTGACCTACAAGCTAAGCTCACTAGTATAACTAGTTAGTGGCATAACAAGGCTCTATTAATTAGTAAACTTGAAGTGAGAACAATGTTAGTAAAATTTAGAGACAAATGTAAAGTGATGTGCAATGTGTTTGTCTGTGTGTGTGTCATCAAAAAAAGCTTTTATGTGTGTTTTGTAAGGCCATTAATGTGCAATTTGGCCCGCACGTGCAGTACAATTAACATCTGTACTTACTGCCACTCAATTTTTGTGCTCTACTTTGACAAATAAATTTCTTCAGTAATTTATTAATTCGTTCTACAGGTCTTTGATCAAGACTTTGGGGTGTAGGTTGACATGCCAAATGAGTTTGCAATTGAGCACAAGGCAAAATTAAAAATCATTGAGACATAATAGTACAGGTATGTACACTACTATTGCTTAATAGTGGTCAATATTTTGAAGTAATGTTGGCAAATAAATCAGCAGCATAAACACAAATATACTGCTCTTCTAAACTAATCAGGCATTCAAAAAAACCATATATTTCATCATTTCATATATATGTCTCTTTCTTGGTGCAGGATTGTAGATGTCATTGATTTTGGAACACCGCCTGTGCAAGCTCAGGAGTTACCAGTGCCAACATTCTTTCAGCTGCCAGCTGTGCCTCTTGACGTTGTTGAGAGGATAGCGCAACATTATCCCGGCCAGTATTTTGCAAAACGGCAAAGAGTAATTCAGTGGCTCTTCCATGACTTGTGCTCATTCACAACGTAAGTACTACAAAAATGTTTAGCAATTAAACTGATCTTAATTTAGTAGGAAGATGACTGACGGCAAACAAATTGGGTTTGGAAAAAACATGACTTTTCAGGAATGGCTCGGTCTCTTCTACATGGCATGATTATGGGCGAAGCGCCGCCTGGCTTTTTAAGCCCTCGTGTTGAAGACTTCCGTGTCAGTGGCCGCAAACCATGGATGTAAGAAGAGGGAAGTGTCCCCAAGGAGCAACTAACATTCTTCTGTGTCTGTTGGATGTGTCACGACTCGAGTAGAAGCGTCCTGCGTGGGTAGCTTCGGTTTCCAGTACAATATTGCTGTGAAAGTCAATTCTGTGGTCGCATGCCTCGCAGTGTTCGGCCAAAGCGCTGCGCTGACAGTTCATTTGTCGGACGTCCGCTTTGTGTTGCCTCATTCTTGTCGCGAAGTTCTTCGTTTCCCCTACGTACGTGGCTGGGCGTACAAAGCCGGGGATATTGCATGCAACGCCTTGGTCCCTTTCTTTAGGGTGATGTTCTTTCGGGCAGGGTAGAAGGCAACCGATGGTGGTAGTCGCTTTGTGTGTTGTTAGCACCCCTTCTTTACCGAGAATTCGAGCCAGCGTCTCGCTCACGCCTTTCACGTATGGGAAGCAAACGCAGTTCTGCAAATAAATTGAGTGTGGACCGGTGACTGAACTGTGAGCCAAGGTGGAGAGTTGGGCCACTGCATTTGGAATTCCAACCAGCACCAGCCATGGGCAGAAGGGGCCATTTTTGTAGAATGTCACTACCATGTGGCCTGAGAGACGGGGCACCCAGATGAATGTGTGCTTGACCGTGCCATACAGTAAGCATCTCTTGTATGTAACAAAATGGGTATTTGTTTCATCTGCTTCTGTTTTGGTGAGAATTGCTTGTGAAATTTGTCTCTGTCACTCTAATGTGATATTCAAATGCAGGGAAGAAATTTTTTTTTCAATATGGACTCACTCTAAATTTCCTTCCAGGGCAGCACATGCATAAGCCAGTCGAGCACTGCTAGATAAAAGAGTTGGCTTTATTTGGCCATGACTAGAGATAGTACATCTGTTGTCTCTGTTTGGTTCCGGTGGGTAGCTTGTTATGCATGTTTCATTAATACTTCAGTTGTTAGTCTTGGCGTCACTTCATTCTCTTCACCATGTGCTGTCATTTGCACTGGTTATGATAAGCTGTCCCAAAGCGTGAATTTAGATTCGTGCTCTGAGATTCGTCCACGAAAGACTAAACTTCATGGAATGAATATAGCTCAAATAAATTTACACAGCACTGTGAAAGGCACTTATTGTCAAGGGTAAAGAAGCAGGAGTAAGGGTTAAGATAATTCTTCTTTTGCCCAGTGTGAGAACTTACAGTATCTTGCCTACTACTACAGAGTAAGGAATTCAATAATTTTATCAGCCTGAGCAATTTATGTTGTCAAGGAAGCATAATGGTGTAGTCGTGCCTCGCTATTGTGTACACTTCGTTTCTTAAACAAGACTAGGCATAAAGCAAGTCTTACACAATAACGAATGAAGTAGAAAAGAATATCTATTCGGAAAACCCCAAGGGGCACTCAGGAGAGCGCTATCAAAAGTTTGTTCTCAATAAAATTGGATTTTACTGCTCTTTCTGGATATTCTGACGTTTGTCTGGCAGCCAAAAATTCTTGTATCATTGAGAGAGTTGCATTTAAAATTTTCCGACCACTCGATCCAAACTGATATAACCTACACTTGAAAAGGCTCTGTGATTAGTGCTTAGGAGTGAATGGTGGTATAGCCAAGACATGGGTATTTATGCTGAAAAAAAACTATCAATGCCAAACAATTTACTTAACTCTGCAATGATGGCCACACCTGTACATATTTTATGTTTGGCTTTTCTAGCTGTTTTCAGTGCAAGTAGTCCCTTTTTTTAAAATGCGGTAATGTATTGATGCTGGCTAACTTCAGTTTGTCCTCTGTGTCCTTGTAATTATTCTAAAGGTCAGCTTTAGCATAGCTGCATGCAGTGAGTTAAACGTTTGGAAAATGTAAGTGCATTACGTCATTATTTTCAAGCTTCTTGTGGAGCCAACTTTGAACGACCAATAGAGTCCGCCCTACTACACCTTTTCATACCTCATGATTCTCTAGTTCATATCTGCACCTAAACGGCTGATAATGCTGAACATATCAATCTAGTTGGAGCTGCCAAGGAAGCTTTGTTCACAGGTGTTTATTGAGTACGTTGCCGAATACGAAAAGCACATAAGCCAACTGCTTTGAACTGTACAGCATGAAGGCATGATAAATGTTCATCACTATAGAATTTGATCTTTTACAATGGATTTGACAGCTGTATCCGGCACTCTGGGTTCAGAAAAGCAAATACATGGTTAGGGGAGTCAATATCTTGCTTCTAATGCTGTTCATACGAGTTCAACAAAATTTCATGGACATATATAGTGGGCTATGTATATTTTCACCCTGTCTGTTTTCTAAACAGCAACCTGTCATGTTATTGAGGGGTAAATACACTGAAAAATGTTGCTTTCTCTAAGAGCTGTGGATAATTTGAGTGATTCATTTTAATACGGGCAGTAATAAAGGGTGCACTACTGTACTTGGCATATATATTGAATTTCTATAAGTCAAGTGTAGAATTGTGAAAACAACTATGCACAGATGTTGCCTATGAGAAATAATTTGAGATTACAGGTGGCATTTTACTTAAAGCACTACTTTCAGATTTTGCAAAATGTGTCTGTACAACATTTTTTATTGCTGCTTCGTGCGTCACTATGGGTTCTTTTTTGTTTCATATTACATTAGCTACCCTAGGAAGCTTCATGAAGAGGTGGCCAAGGCACTTGTTGCGAAATTCCCCGTTTTGGCAGACGCTACAGGGAGAGGGTATGTAAGCAACCATCAGTTGTTTATGGTGTGCTTTTACATATAGGAACACAATCGATCTTGATTGGTAGACTTATTTTCAAAGATGAGATGCATCCAACAAATGTCCACCATAATCAGTGCACTCTGATGTGAATTCCTGTCTAAAATAAACAACAATCACAAGTTTATTGCCATAACAGCTTTCTTTTCAAGTTTTCTGCAATATATGGATTTACACTTGTGCTAAAACTGTAGTGTTATTCCATACTGTACTAGAGTTTTAGCACAAGTGTAGAAGCCATGTATGATACATGCCTTGTTCTATAAAACCTAAGATATGATGCTTAGACAATATGACAAGGAGGCAATTTTCAGGACTCATGGCGTGAAGGTCTCCGTTTCAAAGCTAAGTTTGAGAGGAGGAAACTCAGGCTGGCATCTGGAGAAAGTAATGCTCTAAAGAGGCAGAGGACGACAGGCACTCGACACTCCTCCTACCATTCACGGAGCTTCACGTCCTTCGGCTGTATGTATTGGCAATTCGGTTTAAGTAATGAATGTGAATTTTACCTCTCGTGATGTATTTTATGTCTGAATTTGTTTAGATTTGTAATCTTGATGATGGCGAAGACGAAGATTCTATTGCCAGCCACATTGAGGCTAGGAAGAGAGAGCTGGCCACATCCAAAGCCAGATTTTACTCTGATTTCTGACTGCATGGCGAGGACATTTCAAGACCGCAGAAAGTGGATTGCTAATAGCGCTCCACCCATCATGGTGATAGTCGGTAAATACCCGGGCCTTGCCTTGAGCGAGATGGTAAATACTGCTCCATTGCATTTATTTAGCACTTACAGGCTTATTTGTTCCCTTGGCCACCTAGCATGTTGTCTCAAAGCTACACCTGAAAAGTTAACATCACAAGTTACTTTGATAGCACTTCCCATAGATAATTCCCATGGGCTGCTAATTTTATTTTAGCACTTACTGGTCTGTAGATAGTGCTTAGGTTTCTTGTGTTGCTGTGACTAAAATGGCTATATGGACCTAATAGTACATAGCTGGCTTATCTCATCACCTATGTTCACATTTGGAGCACAGCAGCCATTTCGCAGTTGACTTGAAGATGAAAATGGACAAGGAGACAACATGCGGCTGTAAAAGGGAGCAGAACAATGCAATGAACTGGTTCATTTTTTATCTAAAAAAGTCAGTTAACAAAGATGTGTGCAAGAAATAGTTTCCTTCTGACACCTGCCAGAGCTAAAAACTGGTTGTAATAACAAGTAATCATCAATAAAATCCACCCAAAAGCAGCCTTATGGCTGCAAGAGAAAATTTTCTCAGGAACTTTATAGTTGAAGAAAAATTCGTCCTGGTCCAAGGTTCAAACCTCGGGGCACCCCATATCCTGGGTACATTCTGTACTAACTGAGCTAACCACAGTGGCCCACAAGTCAGATGGCAGGGCGGCAGCGAATTGATCAACAGCTCCAAGGGGGAGTGGAGTTGTTGATCAATCAGCCATCTCCCTACCTGCTGATCTGCAGGCCATCCTGTTTAGCTCAGTTTTTAGAGCGACGGCTCCTGATACGCAGTAGTCCCAAGCTCAAATCCCAGACCGGGACGAATTCTTCAACTGCGAAGTGTCTTAGAATGCTGTATAGCTTTCCTTTGTAGCCATATGACTACATTTTGGTAGAGGCTAATGAGTAGTTGCTCCCTAATTACAAAACTGCTTCCTCCCTCAAACATTTGACTAAAAGCTGAATAGAACAGGAGCATCCAGGGATGTTTCAAATATAAAGACAACATGTTGCTTACCATCAAGATCGGTTCCTGTTTAAGGAATATTAGGATTTTCAAATCAAGTGTGAAAAGGCTGCTGTGCTCCAAATTTGAACATTGGTGATGAGATATGCCAGCTATGTGCTATTAAGGCCACATAGCTACTGGGTGCTGAGATTGTTTTTTGACTCATCCGGTTAATGGTGAAAAGCTCCTATACAAAAAAAATTAATGGTGTTGCAGAACTGCATTGTGCATAAAAATAGTGGCTGGCTAGTTGGTTCTGTAACTTGGGACTACAAGGCAGTAGTAGCATGGACGAGACGAGAAAAGGACGCAAACACAGGCGGTGGCGTGTTTAAACCCTTTTGAAGTGAAAATTTCTCTACGCTAGATAAAGCCTATTTCGCCGTGTGGCTGCCGGTTAACCTTCAAGTGAGCCAGAGGTCAAGTGTGGCTATAGGCCTTACCATATTTGGTCCACCATGGTGTCGCACCGCTTACCCTTTCAATTTGCCGATAGAGGGCGGTAGAATAGACCGCAGCATTCATTAGGTGACCAACTTATCATGATCAACCATTAACTTAAGTGCCACCAGCCAAAGTGGCAGGGTGGGCGCGCCGCCCATCCATTGTACGGCACGCACTCGAAGCTACAGATGCCAAGCCGCATCTACTTGCCCGATACACCACAGCTTTCACTCTCTAACCAGGTTCAGCAATAGTTAAAGCTCAGCTAATTTTTTCTCGTCTTGGCCATGTTGATACTGCACGGTAGTCCCAAGTAGTGCGCAACATCAAAGCTTGGTACGGTACCTGAAGGTGCTTAGAGATCAAGGACAAAAGTGGTCGCGATACTATTGAAACTAGGTTGTCTTCGTGAACGAAATTTTCACGTATTTGTTAGGTTGTTTTATTACAAGCAGCCAGGCAAGTGGATAACATATAGAGCAAGCACTACATCTTCTTCCAATTTACCTACACACCATGTGAGAATGCTAGGCGGGGTTATTCCCCCATCGAAAAGAGAACAGCATTGGTGTGACGCCAACGACTTCACAGACTCTTTTGGGGTCAAAGAGAAAACAAAGAGAGTTAGAAAACGGAGCAAATAGTCACAACTGAAGTGTGTGACCACTCGACCACGTATAGTATGGTATAATGTTTATAACATGCACAATATCAGAGCTGGACTGTCAGTGTCGCAGTTGCGCGACATAGCCTCGAAAGATTCATAGTTAACATCGCTGACGCACCACAGTACCTTGTAAGCGTCAAAGTAGTGGCAGAGCATCTTTTATGAAAAGGGGAATAGTGCCGCCTAGCTGGCAAGTTAGCAATAAAACAACAGGGTTTATGGTGAAAAGCAACGCTTTGTTGTATTGAAAGTGAGTGTCAATGTGTTAATATAGTAAAGACAGTACTATTGTGGGGCTCATGCAAATGCTCATACTGCTTCATCTTAAAAAGCCCGCCGCCGCTCAACAAAAGAGCTCGCTACCTTCTCAGCACTGCCTACTTAGAGGGCGTTCAAGTTGTTTTGCATGTGTTTTTTAATTACTTGCTAATATGCTGACTTGTGGCTTTAGCGTGCAATTTTGAACTAACTGTGAAGACAACTCCTTTTGTGAAAACATTAGTTTGCAGCCTGACGCTTCCTTTCAACTCTTATGGATAGCTAGCACGCTGAGGCTTCCCTTCAGACCTTGTTCATTTGCTTTGTGTGCTACATCAGTGTTTAAAAAACATACACGCATGATGTTTCCCTCTGTTCCGTTTTTGCAGGTTCACATGGAATTCCATATGACCACGAACACCTCACTGCGTGAGAAGTTTAAAAGCGAGCTCGCACGCTTTTCAGAAAAAACGCCCGAAGTTGCTAGGAAAAAACGGAACCTTGAAGAAATGGTTCGAACTGCTGAAGAGAGACTCGGATGCTCTTCAGAGATTCAACAAAAAAGTAACAAAAATAAACTGAAAGGTCAAAGCACTCTGAATAGTGCCAAAATGATGTATTTGCATTTAATAGCCACTACTTTGGTAACAGATCAAAGGAAGCTCTTCAAGCACTTTACGACTTAGCTACATACGTCTTAGCCAATGAACTTTTTTAGTGTTTGTTGCATCGCAATTTGAAATAAGTATAGAATTGGAGTTTTCGACCTTATATTGTCATTGCTCATTATGGCACTGTTCTGATACTGCAAATCCGGGTTTTTCTCATTTCAGAAATCATGATAATGTCATCAGTGTTTCTCCTGCACTGCCTTGTGAAGGAGAGGGCGGAGTCATTTCTCTTCCTACTTGTGTCTGTCATAACTGTTAAGTGATGAGCCAGCATAGAGAGGTCTTGTATGCTCTCACAATACACATTGAGGACACAAAGAACTTAGTGCTTAGACAGGTGGTCAAATGCAGGGTGGAAATGGGCCTTACAGCTGGTGCCAAACTGCTGCTGTCACATGTTCACACCATTTTTCAGAGAAGTACCAAATTCTTTGCTCCTGCCTGCTTTGCTGGTTAATAACAAAACTTGGGATATCCTGCTTTCTTGTAGTTCAGAATTCGCATAACTGAAACATATCTTGCTATGAAAGTAAGTATAATTGTCCTCTGGTTCACTTTCGTATTGTAGTCATGGCAATGGTGTGAATGCTGTCTACACTTCACAATGGAAGGCAGCCTATCATGGTTGTTTTGAAAGCAGTGTGGCATAGCTTAGCTCCAGTAGAACAGTTTTCTTTGTACATGATGCACACAGTTATAAAAAATGCTCATTGATCATCTATTGATTGCCACTTCATATTTTGAGACGTAGCAGATGGTTCTGCAAGAAAAAAACGTGATTCCATTTATGATCACCTGGCATAACATGATCAGGTGGCATGGCATGCAGAAATGTTTCAAAATTAGGCAAAAAGCAGCTGATTAAAATGAATTATTTGGGAGCTCTCTTACCAAATATTAACCCCTTAGGGAGCTATGAACTCAACTGCGCATGCAGCACCATAGAAGCTTATTCTGAGAATGCCCTATGCCTTGCAGTAATTCCTTTATTTTTGTGAACTGAGTACTTTTCTTGTTGTAAATGTGATGCTTTCTTTTTCCAACTAATGTACACAGTTTTAATAGTATTTCAAAGCAGTGGGCTTGGCAACACGACCACCACAATTTTCATCCATTACATTTTGTCCCAAATATCTCGTCTTTCAGCATGTTCGTTTTCGAAGCAAAACCTGATTCCACGATCCGTTGTGCATTTATTTCGTAATCCTGGTACTTTTATGTTACAATTTACAACGGTAGTCAGATTTTGTTGGAATTTGGTGCTTGCGCTCAAAGAGTTAGGCGTTGATAATTTATATTCAAAAGTTGCTTTCTTGGAATTAAGATACGTTACTTAGGTGCATAAATATTTTTCAAACATTAATAATGACCAGCATCTTGAGGGGAGTAATCTGGACCCGGTGAATTTTTTTCCGCAATCGGCAAACACATCTGTTTATTTAAAAAAAATGCTCCGAAAAATTGTCACAGGTTGTGAAGTGACTAAGACTGCATGTCTTTTTCTTGCTTGTTATTCATGAAAGTGCACGCAGACCTGTTCAATGGTTGCTAACACAGAAGCACTGCAGCTATTCATGACACAAGACTTTTGTGTGCCGGTCGTGGGGCCATCCCCGAGAATGTAAAAGCTGTAGCTCTTACATTCTCGGGGATGGCCCCACGACCGCCCTCATAAAAAAGAGCTAACAAGGCGAATGTCACAACAGCAAGATGCTGCAGAGTGGTTTTCTTTGCACATGAGGGGCCAAGCTAGCCCTTGCTTTGCTCAGGTGATCTATTAGCAGCAGCTGCACTAGTGCAATGAATTGGAGCATATTTTGTTGCAATAGTCTAGCAAGCTGGGCTATGACAGGTGTGGACGCACTGTCAAAAACTATTCCGCTGTTCTGAAAGAACTCTCAGATTACGAGTCTCCAAGATATTTTATGTGTTGGCAAGGATTCCGTGGTATCATGTCGGCCAATAAGCGCCGACATAATACCTCAACCTCTCTTTTTTCTGAAAAGTAATCTTTATTCGAGAATTGTTCATTGGCAGAATTTGTGTAACAGGGTTATTTCTGTAGACCAATAGAACAGTCAATAAAACAGTCAGTGCAGTTGTGCATCTTAATACGGACACTTTTGTTCCCAAGCAGAGTTTATCATAAAGCAAGTGGTCCGTAATTATGAATCGTAAAAAAATATTCAGCAAAAAACATGATTTGTGCACAGTGGTGGCCAGTGAAGTTGAAATTAGACATAATTACTACAGGACGGCTCAAAGTCAGCACTTGTATTTTCCTGTGCTACTTCACTTCTGTTTTCCTACATCGTTTCATTGATCAAGAAAAATTTATGCAGTCATAGTAAAGCCTTTATTGTGCCTATTGTCTGACGGGGGTTTGCGCTGGGATGAGGCTTTTCAAACTCTACTGCGCCCTTTTCACGAGCAAATCCTGTTTAAATTTACCCTGAGAAATCGTGACTTGAATCAAAACCTCGGTCGACACAAACACTTTTTGCATTCAGAACCAAATTCCACCATATGTATTGATATACTGGGTGTCCCTGCTAACTGGAGCGACACGTTAAAAAATTATTAGAGACAGGCGAGTAAAACCAGTTGCATATTTGTGACAGACATCTTGTGCACCACAGGCAATTTTTTGTTTCGCAAGTAATTAATAATATAGTTACCTAAATTATTAAATATTGATTGTAGACAACAAATTGCATTTCAAGAGTTGTTGAGCACCTTCAAAAACCCCCATTTTATCAATTATGATAAAGAAACCCTCACGTGCATCTTTTTTCCCGACTCGAACTAAAGCCCACGAAATACTAAAATAAACTGCGTGACTAGCGTATTCGCGCGCCTCGATTGTGCTGCTCTTAAGCCTGGTTTAAACGATGGAATCACCTGCAGCCTTGACTCGACAGCCCAGCCCGAGCGGCAGGTCGATATCTTGGCGGCGCCAACTCGCACAGTAATGTCTGCAAACTGGCTGACGAAGACCAGAAACCACCGCCAACATCGGCCTGCCGGTGGTGCGGGGCTGTCGAGTCAAGTCTGCAGGCGATTTTGTTTGTTCAAATCATGCTTGAGAGCAGCACGATCGTGGTTTGCGAATGCGCTAGTCACGGAGTTTATTTTTGTATTTAGCAGACTTCCTTTGGAGCTGGGAAACAGACACCTGTGAGGGATTTTTATCGTAAATGATGGCAACCACCGCAGTGGCTCAGTGGTTATAGCACTCGGCTGCTGGCTCGAAAGACGCGGGTTCGATCCCGGCTGTAGTGGTCGAATTTCAATGGAGCCAAAATTCTAGAGGCCCGTGGGCTGTGCGATGTCAGTGCATGTTAAAGAACCCCAGGTGGTTGAAATTTCCGGAACCCTTCATCACCGCGTCTCTCATAGCCTGAGTCGCTTTGGGACGTTAAACCCCCATAAACTATAAACCAAACCCTAAACCGGAAATGATGGAATGGAGGTTTCTGAAAGTGCTTGACAACTCTTCAAATCCAATTTTCCGTCTAAAATAAATATTTATAATTCATATAAGTAAACTAAATAATTAGTTGCAAAACAATAAATTGCCTGTGGTGTGCAAGAAGGCTGTCACCAATATGCAACAGTGCGCATGAAACAGCTCTATATGTTTGATGTTAGGCAAGCTCTCCAAGAATGCACAGATTAATTGTATTAGTGTTGTGTGACATGCTTTGTAAAGTGAAATGCAGAATCTTCATTCGCCTGCAGAAAGGCTTGCAAAACACTTGAGATAAACTAGCATCAGTGCACAATGTTTTAACATGGCTTTAATATAAGGCAGTGAAGTGTTCTTTTTTGATGACATGTTTGTCTTGAAAGTGTACTGACTAATGGGGAAAATTTTTCTGCCGCAGCCGGCTGCCACAGCTTCCTACCCTGCAGTAATGTACGAGGAAGAACACGTCCTGGAAGCTACAAAATTTTATGTATGCTTAGAAGAAGTAAGCATTACTAAAGACACTCTCAGCACTCTTCTGTGCCTTTAGTGGGCTTTCGATATAATGTTTGCGCCAGAAGTCCAGAAAACATTCATTGTTTACTCGTCACTTCTTGGTGTGGCCAGTGGTATTAAACCAAGACCACTGGTAACAATGGCCAAGACATTCTTGAAATGAATGTTTTTTTTTTACACGTAGAGTTCCAAATACCGTCTCTACTAATCGCGCTGAAAAACTACTTGATTTCAGCAAGCCAATTTCCAAAAAGTTCCTTAAGAACGTAATACTGGAAGAAAACATTGAATAAAATTTATTTTTTTTATTGTTTTTTGCTAACATAAATGGCCTTTCAGCGTTGCTTTTTTTATCCCTTTTGTCTCTTAAAGAGGGTATCAATTGCTCGCAATTGTAGTTGCATATGTAGTTCTTGTTCTATTTGTAGTTTTGCGCTAGCATTTATGGCTTTTCAGTGTTTGTTTTATCCTTTTTGTCCTCTAAAAAGCGAATCAGTTGACCATTTGCGGAGAAGTTTCTGCTAATGCGTGGTGAAGGCGCAGGCAGCGCCCTCTATAGACGGTTTGGTTTTCGGTTGGAAAACATGAGCCGGCCGTGCATTCCTGCGCTGTAGTGCAACGACTGATATGAACTGTAACTGCCACGTAACTGACGTAACTGCAACGCGTTTTGCAACAGCGAGACTTGTATGTACTAATGGCCGCGACGTGATACAAGGCGCAAAAGACGAACCCGTTGATGGGGCCAGTAATGCGCACGTCCAGCACGTTTCGAAACGGGTGTTGCTGCTTTATTTTGCGCTTACTGCCAAGTACACACAGCTCGGTCGTTCTAGAAGAGTTTTGCCACCGACGCAGGAAAACCGAATTATATATACTAGTATGAACATTCACCATATATGCGTCAGAACCGTCAGAAAAATGCGACAGTAATGTTTGTTCAAGTCCATACTAAGCCGTCGGATGGAGTATCGTTGTCCAATATCGAATCGTTGGTAGAAGCGATAACAGGAATACAAACAAATGTCTCCCCACGGCGCCTTTAATTGCTGCTGCTCAATCGCGGCTCTCCTGGCCTCAGCTGGCTCTGCTCCTGAAGGTGTCACGGAAACCGAGCATATCTTTGTTTTACTATGAGACGAGGTTCACAGTAAAACGATGACGAGAGCAGCACCTCAGCGCTAGCCAGTTTCGAAGTGCACTCAGCTGCTGCATCGATGTGAAACCGGCTAGGCTTAGTGACGAGTAGGGCAGCCAGGGGGTAGCACGTAGTTCATTGCCCGGCGCGCCCGCGGGCGGCGTCGTTCCCGAAAGCTCGCCTCGCTCACTCCGGTTGGCTCACTGATTGGCTCAACAGCTTGCTACCTTCACTCGGAAGGCTGGAAAATCGAGAAGCGAGCGACTGGCGCTGCGACTGAGCGATACTTTATGCCCACATTTGCAGTACTGGTGAACAACCTTTAACGCTCATATGCTTGGGTTATCGGCTGCGTTGCGGCGAGTCTTAGTTAAGATCGTCCGCGACGCCATCGTCACCGTCCGTGACGCACAGGCTGAGAACTTCAATTCTAGTACTTGCCGAAACAGCTCGTATTTATCGTAACGATACGAACTCGAGAACACGGCTGCTTCGATGCGCTAGTGGGCTCTTGCTTGTTAAACTACACGCGACCAGGATGCGGCGAGTGCTAGCCGCTGTTGCATATTAGCTAAAGAGAGACGCAAGTATCGACGTAGTTTCGTAACGCAGTTGATATCAAAGCAATCCGCTTGTACTGGTCACCGATTAAGCTGTTAAGTTTCATGATCTCCGGTGAGCGCGCCAGTGTCGCGTAAATTAATGCATCGCAGCTACTCTCCATCGTGCCAATTGCGTTCAGCTTATCCACGATATTCGCCAGCTTGAGATACGGCGCTTTTCTTCGCTGTTTTTGTCGCAGCTTAGTGATTTTATCTGGCATCAAACGAAATTGCATTCTGTCAACACCGTCGTCTGCTTCGTCGTCTGCTCCGTCGCCTGCTAGGGCATCCGGGCCACTTCAGGGGATCACAGGATCGCAGCTTCTACAAACCACATGCCAGAAAAAGTAACTGAAAGCGCTTTACTATTCCTA
The DNA here is from genome assembly GCF_052857255.1 of Amblyomma americanum. Taxonomy (NCBI): domain Eukaryota; kingdom Metazoa; phylum Arthropoda; class Arachnida; order Ixodida; family Ixodidae; genus Amblyomma; species Amblyomma americanum. The sequence goes on along the minus strand of NC_135505.1, from coordinate 53,602,294 downwards.
AATAATCTAAAAATAATTTAAAATAAATGCAGTGTCTTTGTTGTGAAGATAATATAAATATTCATGGCTTAAAAAACAAGTTTTTTTGTCGGTTGAAATTTTTCACCGACACGAAAGCGTAGCCGTCGGCGCCATTGCAGCGCAACCGACGCGTCGTGTTTTGTATTATTTGCCTCTTTGAGGCATTGCTTGAGTGCTTGTACGGCGGACACGTGTGAAGAACTCATTCAATAGGAAGGGGAGCAGGAGTGTGTTTTGGAAGCCAACGACCAGGATTTCGGCCTGTCAACATTGGCGAGTTTCAACGGGTAAGCCATGAAGAAAAACAGGGCTGCGACGTCTTGTCATCTGTAAAAGGAACGAAGACTCCTGCGCCGTTTTACTAAGCCTGGATGAATCGCATGGCCGGTGAGTCCCGGTCTGCTTTTCTCTGCTAATGATCTGTATTCACAAGCGCTATTTGTATGCGGCTATATAGGGATGTGAGCGGAGGCAGTCCGCCTGCGGTTGCCGCAGCTATAATGCGGCGCCAAAAAAGAAGTGCCTATATCCTGCATGAGAAGTGTTGTTCTCATTGTCTTTATGTGCGTTTAGTACTCGCGTGCCGTGGTAAATAAAAATGGCACCAGATATCACAACAGAGTTACGCTTTCGCTTGCTAGCGCTTCGACACTCGGTGCAAAAGCATGGATTTGCACTGCGTAGAAGACGATGAGCGAGAAGTGCCGCGCGGCGGAGCGCTCGCGCTAGGCCTGCTGCCATCAGACACCGCACCATTTTGCTCAGGGTTAGTACTCATCGGATTAGTGCTTGTGCCTTAATATGCGTCATACTAAATTCTGAGACAGTGATCGCATGCGAAAGGCTTATTCAAATTCATCGCCTTGTCATTTGTAAACTTGTCTGTGCTTCCCCAGTGGAACAGGATTTGAGGCAGTGTTATGTCACAGTTAGATCAATCTTGCGTCTCCTGAGCTGTAAACCTTGATGCTTCCTTTCCTGAGCACTGCGAGCTGTCGGAGATGCAACTGCACAATTATTTAGGATTTCTACGTTTTTGCTATATCCCTCGCTTTTGCGGCCCGCATTCGTCGTTCGCCATTGTCGATGGTTTTTTGTTACTTATTTTCGCCTTGTTATTTATTCTTGGTTGCGTGCCATCAGATGTGGTGCCGGCGAATCTCCGAGCTCGGAACTCTTCCCAGGCACGGGATCCTACCCACAGACCTCCCTTCGCCGCACTCACGAGTGTTCTTTGGTATTTTTTTGTTTCTCTTGCCCTTGCTTGCATTGCCAGTCGACATATTTGTGCAGCTTTTAATTGTATGCAGATTTGTTAAATGCGCTGGCAATTTTTCTATGATGCTAAGCTGGGCTGTGAGATATCAAGCTTCTTGCTAGTGAAGGCATGCTTTTTTCCATTCTCTCTTCTCATTTAACCAAGGCAGACTGGTTGCAACTTTCAATTTAATACTTAGACATTGGTGCAAGGCACCATTATAGGAATTAATGAAAACCTGCACATCCTATATTCAAATTGGTGTGCGGTATTTCAGCCAGCTCATCTTTCAGTGTGGTTATAACAGTCATTGTGACTCTTCTCAAAGAATTTATATGGGTGCATTACATAAAATCTGTTCATTTGTTTTGTCATGGGCTAGCTCATTGGTTTTTTATTTACTTATATTACGTCTATGTTTAGTTTTTAAAGCTGTAGACGATTTCCTCTCTTGTCATTCATGACATGGCTACAGCCACTGACAGCTGTTGCTCTGGATGTATTTATTTGCAGTTGCCAGCGGCCAGCATCTATTGGGCCATGCGTGCTTCCTGCCTTTGGCTGTGTCATCCCTCCTGATCAATTCATGGTCGTTATTCTTTTTCAGTGATGCTTATCTTAGCTGCCTATTTAGAAAATCTTATCTTAGCAGCCTATTTTCACTATAGGCTTGCAGCTAGGTTTAGAAATGCATGAAACTCTACATGCACTTCACAGCAGTAAATCAGCTTATAATTACCGGAACTGTAGACGTACAAAATATAGTCACTGATGTAGCTCTTGACGCAGCTGCTGTGAACATAAACGTGCTTTGGCATTGCACACCTGTTGCCTGGTGTGCATATGTGTCCTCGAAAAGGACCTATATGTTCATTTACCCCTTAAAAACATTGGGCTCTACAATGATGGTTTACCAGTATTTCTGATACAGCGACCAAATTGTCAGTCAGTAATGTAACATTGCACGATGACACCAATCCTTGTATGACATAGCATCCTTGCAATGCACTGGGCAAGCTGCTGTCAGCTCAGATTTATGGCTGGTTTATTGCCATAGCATATGGTTATACTGCACAGTTTGTACCTCTACCTTCTTAAAGCTGTATACTTGAAAAATTTAAATTTAGTTGAAGGAAAACTCAAGGAAATGTAACAGTAACTGTCTCACATTTTGGTGGACACTTGAACCGTGATATAAGGGAGGGATATAGACGGGAAGTAATGAAGAGCTGATGCCCATGTTAGATGCCCCTCTTTAGTTAAACATACCTCGCAATTAACACATTTGGCACAAAACAAACATGGGACTTGCACGCTCACAAGCACCCTCATGTCAGTAAAACAAAGTGCCAATGTTGCCGTACTTTAGAGCTTTGCTCTTAAAAGCGCAGCTGACTGCTGCTCAAAGTTGAGAGCAAAAATATGTCTACTTTTCCTCATGTGCAGTCTGCGATGCTGGTGCCATTTGCAATGGTGATTGACATTGAGTTGCATGATGCGCAGTCCGTTCCTGGAGTTAGTGATTTTGTCTGTCGTGTGAATGTGCTGTCAAAATTAGTGCAGAACAATGGTTCTCTAGTTCATTTTAGGTAACTGTGTCCTGTGCCACATGCTACCATTCTTTTTACTCAAATTTCCTAATCTCATTTAGCCATCTGATTGCCACCCATTCATGCATTCACCTACTCTTGGAATCCTCCCAGTGTTTTAGTGTGGTATTGCTTATATCTTCTCTGCATTACACATGCACTGCACTTCCTCTTTTTTGATTTAGTCAAGATATCTCTGTTCCTGTTTCTTGCATAAGCGTAAGAGGCGACTCAAGTGCACCATCTCGGCTTGTGATGCAATGTGTAGGGCCCTTCGTTTTTGAGTAAAACCTGGTTTCTCCTTACTGTTGCACCAATAAAAATTCTTTTTTTTAATTGATTTTGGGGGAAATGAAATGGCGCAGTATTCTTAAAGATCAGTTTCAACGCAATTTCTGTGCAAATGTGCCTGTAAGAAAGTGTGGTTTGAAGGTGCTCAAAGCCGAAGAACTGCTGGAGTGTAGTGGATGTCACATAATTCTTCTGACAGAATTTTTAAACAATTCTGGCTATTTTATTTTCCTTTTAATGTTTATTCTTTGTCGGTTACTTATAATTTTTGGATAAACTGAAAACTACATGTACTGACTGGTATTTCATTCCAATAATTATACCCATTATTATGAAGCTGTGTTGGAAGGTAGGTGTGCATTTAGTATGCGTGCTTTGAATTTCAGTGATTGTTTCTGCAATGCAAAATGGAGGACAGGTCTCTGCTGTGCGAGTTTTTTGCAATGGAGTGAAAGTAGCTGGAGCAGCATTTGCTACTGTGTCACCCAGGCAAAAGTTCTCCCACAGACCACTGAGCTTCTGAATACCTATGGCTTGAAGCTCGAAGCTCTGGTTGCCCTTTCCGAGGTTTTCTGCATTAACGAGTGCAAGCCCAAGGGCTCAGAGCTAACAACCATTTGAAACCATAGTGCTATACACAGTAGTGCTGGGGCCGTGCAGCAAGTCAGTGGGAATTAGGTCGCGATAAACATGGTTTACTGTAGAAAGCTAGTGTGAAAAAATAGTTGCGCTCACAGAAACCGCTGTTTTTTTCTTAGTCGGTCATTGAAACAAAGCAATGCATGTAAAATTTGAAATCTCACTGATCCCTCAATTTTTTTCCAGCTAAAGACCAAGAGTTGCATGGAAGTTGTGCAAGCCACCAAGTTGCGTGTGATTTTTGCCAGGGAAGTGGAGCAGGCTGGGAAATTAGTGGATGGCCAGTGGTATTCACTCAGTAAGGCAAGCTTTTTCTGTAAGTACAGATTTTGACATTGCATTGCTTAGGAACGCATGCACTAATTTGACTACTCTATGCCAGCCTATGCTTCAAGAATAATGAAGTACATGAAAAAAATTGATTGCTGAAAAAAAATTTCTGCTTCTGTTATGTTTTTTCAGGAAAGTATTTGCCATTTAAAGGGCTGTGAAAACCTTAAAATTATTATGTGCTTGTGGCTTTTTTTTTCAAATTTCTTCCACATCTATGTTGGCCTGACCTTGTAGCTTGTCTGCATGAGATTGGCTGCTACCTACAGTTCGCTTTTTTATTGCTCCTTTATTGCCTGTCACAATCTTTACTTTGCGTGGCAGTGTCATGCAGTTTGGGAAGTAATCTAATCTTATTTCTGCATTATCCTGAAGTGCAAGCTTTTGCATGTGGGGCAGGCTTATGGTGTCCTTTTGTTTGCTGTAACTGCAGTTTGGCCATGAGGGTTAGAGTCTTAGTCCTTTTTTATTTTGATGCAGTGTCATATACTTCATGCGTAAATTAATGAAGTAAGCACTATTTTTTGTAATAAACGAACATTCATTATAGCTGTGGCGATTATAAGTGCACTTGACTCTAAAATGGCTGTCTTCCGGCATTCAGTATTAAATCTTACCAGCCGGAAGACACAAAACAGGAGAAGAAATAAGCACAAGATGAGGCCGGTCTAACAACTGAAATTTTATTGAAGGAAAGTGGCAAAAGAAGACCTGCAAAGAGATTCAAGCATGCAAAACCCCAAAGCAGTGAGAGGGCAAAAAACAATCGAAAGGCACTGACATACTAGTAAACCATCTAAAAAACTAATTCCTTACAGTGAAGGTTCACCGACGGTTTAGCCAGGCACTTGTTTTAGCCTTACTGATGTAGTAAGCCTCAACTATATCAGGACAGATTTATCACTTCCTTAAACCACTGATGTGCCGCAGAAATCAGGCGTGCAAAGAGAAAGGTCGTCCTCCGATCGCATTCACGAGATTGAACGTGCAGTGCCAGGTGAAAATTCCCCTTCCTCTCTATACAGTGAAAGTGCTCTCAGCCAGGCGCACATTCAGATATCTGCTTGTCTGCCCGTAGTAGTTTCAGCTACGAGGCAGTGGAATGCAAACAGCCCGTTTACTTTTGCAAGTGGTGAACATTTTTTTTCTGCCACTGTGCATAGCGGACGATTACCCGTAGTTGTATCAAGCCTAGTAAGAACGAAGAAGCTAAGGGCTCCTACCTTACTTTTAGCGGTCAAGACAACATCAACATCATACTTTGGGGCAACTTTCTTGGGACGGTGCGAAATGGCATGGAGGTAAGGTATAGAGCCCGTCTTTTTGTGCTGCTCGACTACGTCAGCATCAAGTGAATGGTGTTCCGTTCCCTCGATAGAGTAAAAACACACTCTGACAGGTGCGCGAGATGGGCAAGTGGGAACCCAGGTGCCATTGGCTTGGAAACCTGCACCGGGAATGCATTCTAAACACTTTAATGGCATGACTTCTATAAAGCGGTCGTGATGCATGCGATTGCCAACCTGTCCTTCACCAGCCTCGAGTGGTTCAACTCGTAGCCAAGAGGCTTTCTGATCTTGGGCTGTGGCGCCAACATATGTGGTCGTCCGCAAAGCGCACGTCTTAGTCAAGAAGCTACAAACGGTTATGCTTAGTGAAATTCAGACATAAATAATAGGCTTTGACCACATGCCTAAAGATTTCTAAAACGTCTTGTGCCAACTTATCTGAGCCCTCCTTGTGCAAAAAAATTAGGTAGCTATCAACATAACGAAATGCTACTATGCCGAGGTCTTCCAAACAGGGCTTTGATGCGGTATCGACTATGGACAGAAGAATGTCGCGGAGGAACAGTGGAACCTGGGACCCTCTGCATATGCCTGATTTCTGATGTAAATACCGCCTTGCCAATTCACAAAAGTGGAGTTCTGTGGAGTTGTAGTTTCTTGTGGACAGCAACCTGGGCAGGTGCTCTGCAGTGGGCATCGACATGGAGGGCCTGCACTATTCATTGTGACATGTGCAAACTGCATCAGGGTGAACAATGAACATGCTTTTACAGATGATTGCGTGATTTCGGTTGCTGGCTTCATGGGGCTGTTGTCCTTCTACTGCAAATCCGCATTTGTCAGTTGGCAGGGCGGTATTTACACGCAGGTCGTACCTTTGCTCAGAAACATTTTTTTGTCTAAAGTCGATAAGGCATTAGAGCCCTGTTTGGAAGACCTTGGCATAGTAGCATTTCGTTATGTTCATGACTATCTAATTTTTCTGGACACAGAAGGCTCAGATAAGTTGGCACAAGATGTTTTAGGAGTCTTTAAGGCATGCGGTCAAGGCCTGTCTTTTACATCAAAATTGTCTAAGCAGAACCGTTAGCAGTTTCTTGATGCAGACCTGCGTTTTGTGGACGGATATGTTTGTCGGGGCTACAGCTAAAGATCGGGCAAGGCTCTTTTTAGCTACGAGTCGGACCACTCGTTGCTGGAGAAGGATGATGAAAAGGTGTATTTGTCGCTGGTTAAGGTCAGTAAAGATGGAAACACTTGATGGGTGCGCAATCGTGTGCATGAGATCAGCTTTACATAAGTCATGCCATCACTGCTGAGGATGCATTCTTGTAGCAGGTTTCCAAGCAGCTGGGTTCCCACTTGCCCATCTCAACAACCTCTCATAGTATGTTTTCACTCGCTCGAGGGTAAGGAGCACATACTCCGATGATGCTGATACACCTTACCTCCACAGTATTTCACAGTCTCAAGAAAGTCGCGGGAAAGCATAATGCTGCTGTTGTCTTAACAGCGAAGTGCAAGACAGGAGGCCTTTGCGCCGCCATTAAAAAGGCTTGATAAAACTGGGTACTTGTCCACAATGGACAGTGTGACAAAAAAAAGGTTCACCACTTGCAAAAGTAATTGAGTTTATTGCGTTCCACTGCCTTATGGCTGCAACTAATATGGGCAGACAGGCAGATATCTGAATTTGGACCTGGCTGAGCACTTTCACTCTATAGGGGGAAGGCAAATTCTAATCTGGCACTGCATGCTCAATCTTGTGAATGCAAATCTGAGGATGACCTGTCTCTTTGCACGCCTAATTTCCACGACACATCAGTGGTTTATGGAAGGGATAAATCTGTCGGTAGATAGTTGAGGCTTACTACATCGATATGGCTAAGGACACGTGTGGCTAAGCCATCAGTAAACCTTCACCGTAAGGAATTTGCTTTTTTAGATGATTCATTAGTATGCCAGTGACCTTTGATTGCACTTCGCCCTTTCACTGCTTTTGGTTATTGTGCGCTTGTATCTCTTCGCAGGTCTTCTTTTGCGGCTTTCCTTCAATGATGCCGCCGCGGTGGCTCAGAGGTTATGGCACTCGGCTGCTGTCCCAAAAGACGCAGGTTCGATCCTGGCCGCGCCAGTCAAATTTCAATGGAGGCTAAATTTTAGAGGCCCGTGTACTGTGCGTTGTCAGTGCACGCTTAAGAAACCCAGGGTCAAAATTTCTGGAGCCCTCCACTACTGCGTCCCTCATAGCCTAAGTCACTTTGGAGCGTTAATCCCTCACAAATCAAATAATCAAAATCTTCAATTAAATTTGTTAGTCCCGCCTCTTGCGCTCATGTCTTGTGTGTTCTGGCTGGTTTTAAGGTGAGTCAGTACCAACTTGGCCAGTCATAAGCCTTGTTCAGTATTACAACATTTTGAATAAAGTGAGAAGTTTACTAGGCTATGTTGCCGGGGATCGTGTCCGCAGCAGTTGTGGCAACTCAGAAGAGATAGCGTCATACGATTGGTTGTGTAATTGGCAGAGGATGATGTGAGGATGCTGCTCGAAAAGAAAATTTTATAATCGGATAATTATTTACAGCCAAAAATGTCCAAAAAATGGCTGGGTCAGTGAAAAAGTGCCGCGAAATTTGAAAACGCTGAAAGTAGGTGGAGCTACAGCATAGTGCCAAGTTTGAAAAATTGGAAGCATTGACAAATCCAAAGCTTGGCGCCAAGTTTGAAAACTCGAAATGAGCAATCACGTGACCAGTGATAAGTGTCCTATACTTGACCAGGAGATAGGAAAGAGAATGATAAATTAGAGGCAATTAGATAATTATTGAGAAGCGAAAGGCAATGAACGGGTGATTAGACTGTGCGGGTATTCAGTGAGTGGGTAGGAACGATCCATGGAGGAAAATTTGAAAACTCGAAATCGTTGCTGGGATGAAATGAGGGTAAAATAAGAGTTAATTGATAACCAATCAAGTCAACGAGAAAACAACCTTGGCGCCAAATTTGAAAGGCGACCAGTGTCGAGGAGGCATCAGCGCTTTCACATTTTTTTTGTGCAGGTAGCAGCGGTGATCTCTATTTTTTCTTTTTTTCAGCCAAGAGAAAGACCAATTTTCTTGGCTCATGGGCGATGTATCTAGGAACCTGCGGCCAGGACAACGCTGGACAGCATGCATCAGCAAGCTCGAAAAAAAAATCACGAAACAGTAAACAAAAATTGATCATTTTCATTTCAATTCTAGGGGTTTTGTGCACGAATTACTCTGCAATGCACAAAGCTTGTGTTAAGTGACAGACGACCATTAACAAGCTGTGCATGTTTGTGCATTGCCAACTCCAGAATGCAAATCCTGTGTTAATTGACAGGTGACACAATAACGACTGTTACACAGTGTACGAGCACTACACAAGACACACTACAGAAGACAAGGCAAACTACAGAAGACAAGACAGACTACAGAAGTCAAGACAGACTGCAAAAGAGAGGACAAACTACAGAAGACAAGACTATAAAAGACAAGACAGACTGCAGAAGACAGGACTACAAAAGACAAGACAGACTACAAAAGACAAGACAGACTACATAAGACAGGACTACAAAAGACAAGACAGACTACAGAAGACAAGACAGACTACACGAGACATGCCCAAAATACGACAAGACTACAGACTACAGAAATTTTCTGTCTTAGAATCCTGTAGTGCGTTTTGACTGGGACCACTTACAGTCCAAAGAAGGAATGTAAAAAGCCGCTGCGCTAGCTTGTTTGATCTTGTTCACAGAACCATCCGTGAAAATTTGAAGATGGCAGGCATACTCTGCAACTATTCCAGTACAAGCGAACGCGTTGCTGCCAAAGGTGAGCTGCGCTTTGCGCTCACATGGGGAATTGTAACCTTACAGTCGAGGGTCGGAAAAGACCAGGGGTGTTTCAACCGTTTCCTTTGCCTCCGGACAAAAATGCCTAAAGAACTAAGAGTATTGAGCGCCAAGTAAGCCTCCGACTCACATCTCTTGGAGAGCCGCTGGAGAAGGGATCGCCCAGCTACCGTCTCCCCTAAGCGGTCAAGATGCATTAATAGTCTCTGAGAAGCGATAATGCTAAAAGGTTTCGATAGGTACTCATGAAGTACTGCCTTATTCGCAGCCGCCTGGGGAACTCCAATGGCTCTTAGGCCATTTCTGTGGACAACTTCGAGACGCTCAAGTGGTGTGCCGAGGGGGAAATTAAAGGTAATTGATACATTATCCGGCTGACCACCAGCGCTTCATGAAGTTTGACCATTGAAGAAAGATGGTTTCCCCATTGCTCACGTGCAATTCTACGGAGCACATTGAGACGAGAAGATATAGATGAAACAATCGTGTCTACAGCTTTTCGCCACTGTAGACGGGAATCAATAATGATGCCCAGGAAACGCGCGTGGTTGAATTGACGGATGCAAGAGTGACCGAGGTCTATCTTCAACCGCGCTTGACGTGCTTGACGCGAACCTTCTTTGTGACCGAGACCGCTTCCTTTATACGCTCTAAGGGTGTCTGGGAGCGCACGCAAAAGTGCTCGAAGTGGTGACACTAGCGAAATGCTAGCTAAGGTAAAAAATTGGACAGAAGAAAACATTTAAAAATAAATACAAAAACAAGAAATTCAGTTTATTTCTCGCTAACGAGACAAGCGCAACAAGAAAGCAAAGTGCTTATCTAAAATCAATCTCAGTTGAAACAATACCTCGAATTAAATCAATACGTTTTGTCTTTCAACAGGCCGTGTCTTGGAATGAACATTTAATATATTTAACAAAAACTCTAGCAAGTAGTTGCACTCATATAACGAGATGCAAGTATACTGCTGCTTAATGTAATGATGTTACTCTTTAATACAATATTTTGGTCGAGCCTTATTTTACTACTATGTAGTTTGGCCTCCCCTCCACCACAGCACAAAGCTCTCTTTATAAAATTCTTGTTCTGCAAAAAAAGGTTTCTAGGTGCTGTTTCAAATGCTCCTACATGCTATCTGTCTGAACCCTTATTTGCCCTGTATAATGAACGTCCTGTTTCTGCATTCTCCAATTATCGCCTCAGCAAACAATATAAAAAATAATTAAAAATAATACCTTTTTATGATGAAAATTAGCGAACCTAAAAATTTGCTCTAATATATATAGCACGCGGAATTGGAGATTTGACAAAACGGCACTTGTAAGAATACGTATCGTTTGCAAATGCTAAAACCGGTTGCCAAGAGGGTTATTTGCGTTGCATAGTAAAACAGGATCAGAGAACATTATTTTCCAGAAACTTCTTGATTTGTTTTGTTATTACAAAAGACACAACACTATATTATCGCTGGTTCTCTTTACAGGTACTTTCATTTGCTACGGTAAACTCCTGTCGAAATTTTACTCACTGTATCGAGTTTGGACTTTGTGTGGGTTATCTTCGTTAATCTAATAACTTTTTGTAAATTGTGAATGCAAACTTTTTATTATGGTGCGGAGTTTCAATGCACAGAGTTTGTACTTCTGGACTCTAAAGTGGTTTTTTAAACGTTGAAAGTCATCTTTCTTTTTCTACTCAGTTGAAAACATTGTGTTCGAATTCCTTTTTTTTGTTTTACAATTTGTTGACCACTGCTTTATGTTGCAGCATGGGGGCCTGCAGACTTCTCAAGCTGCCTAGATGAGAGCTATTCCTACAGGCTTCCGGCGTCTTGTGTGCGTGATGCGAACAAAATAATAATATAAGAATCGAAGCTCGCCGTCTTTCTTCCTCACTAGAACAACCGGTGCCGCCCAGGGGCTCTTAAAATGTCTAGATCATGTCTATGCGAACCATTTTGTCTACTTAGTCTCGGATGGCTTCTCGTCCTCGAGGCTACACATTGTGGGCGCTTTGGCATAGAGGTCGGGCGTGCTGGTCGGTTAAAAAGCGACGCTTGGTAATCGGCGTTCGTTGGACCTTTAAAAATGATGAGAAGCACTCGTTTTAGCACGAAGCTGATTGGGCATCTGGTCTTGTGTACTCCGGCGCCGAGCAGGGTAATATCGAAGACGTGCTTGTGACCTTCCTTCAGTGAATCTTCTGGCACACGATTAGACAGGGCGAAGGCTTCGTAAACGTTGGGTATTTAGTCGCAGAAATCAACCGTAATTTCTTTGTTAAAACGCCGATTTTCCTTAGGTAAAGTACGTCAGCAGCACGTCAGCGCGCCCATTGTGGAAATGTGCCTTTTTAAATGACGATCCATCACACTAAAAGCACTCCGATGATAACTTCCGCGTTGTTGGCATCCGAGGTACCTAATCATGACGCTTGATCGGGACTAGATGCTAACGTTTTCATAGAAGTCACTGGGGACAACATGCTGCTCCTTGGCTGCCATCGAAGAGATGGATTTCTCCATCGAAAGCGTGCTGAGCTTGGATCGAAGGTTAAAGATCGCCTGATGCTCAATTAGAAAATCCGTGCCCATTATGACATCGCGGCATCATTGCTGCAGAACTACTAAAGTCGACGGATAAGTATTTTTTTGACAATGCTTCAGTGGATGATAGAAGGATAGAAAGGGGAAGACATGGGCCTGTCTACTGGAGGGCTAGCCACCACGTCCACTGCCAGCATGTCATAGAAGGAGGTGGAGAGCGGGAAACGATTGACAGGAGAGGGTAGGCGAGAGAGAGAGAGAGACTCTTTATTGAAGAAACAGAGAATTTAGCCGGCGTTTCAATATCGCTGGCATGCTACTCTGCGTAGGGAGGGGAATTTGGGAGATAAAGACTGAAGGAGAGCAGCGTGGAAGAGGTGGAAAAAAAACGAAGATAAAATGCAGCCATGAAATGGGTACTAAGGATGCAGTGGCGAGTATTGATGTAACCTATGGAATGATGGAGTGCATAGTCCGACGAATGGGCTGATGAAGTTCACTCCAAGAAGATGAAGGTAACCTGCAAGTGAATTTAGCGCTTATCGAGATGTCCAATGTCTTTTAAATATGTAAAAAGAAAGTTCATTGCAAGTCTCTCTTGCCTGAAGCAGGCTAAGGGGCCTAAAACTTTGTCCATTGTTAGGGGCACTGGGCAGAGCTTCTGCATGCAATGTTCATAGTACGCACGCTCGTTAGCATACGCAGGGCACTCAAGCAGGATATGTTCCACAGTTTCTATCGAAGCACAGTTGTCACAATGCGGACTGTTCATTTGTCCAAAACGGTATCGCAGGCCATTTGTATATGCAGCATTCAGACGAAGTCGGTGATAGTGTTTCGGGTTGTCGAGGAATTCTGGGTGAGAGTCTTGATCTAAGATGTGGGTCGATTGAGTGAAGAAATTGGTACTGATGTGTCGGCAAACTCTAAAGCCGATACGTTTCTTTGTTCGCAAAACTTTTAGCCATTTGGGACGCATCAGATTTCGTGAGAAAACTTCGAATGTATCTCTGATGTTGATGGCCCTTACGGGCGGCTTCATCTGCTTTTTCATTAGCCATAATGCCACAGTGAGCAGGTACCCACTGAAATGTTATGCAGTGGCCTGCGGCAATAGCTAAATGATGGATATACCCAATGTCCAGGGAAACTGGCTGGTGATTCGTTTTCTTCAGCAGGTTGGCCAGGATCTGCAGAGATGCTTTTGAATCGGTGAAGATAACCCAACGGCCGGCGGTTCGGCGCAGGATGTAAGAAACAGCTTCCTTAATGCCGTGAAGCTCAGCTGTTGTAGAGGACGTCCCCCGCTGCAGCCGGTAAGAAAGTGCATGGCCTGTTGAAGGCACATAAAGGCCACAAGAAGAAGTTTCTTTAGTAGTTGAACCATCGGTAAGATATGGGTGTGCTGCGTATATTCGATTAAGTAGGCGAGAGTAGCTTGCAGAAGTGCTGCCTGTGGCATGCGGCTCTTTGCATTCACACCTGGAACAGCCTTCTTCACCTTTAGAGGAGAGAGTGTCCATGGAGGAAAGGCCAGAGGTTGTAGTTTCTGAGGCTGATTAATAGTAGGAAGGGGCAGGAGCTGCACTGCCTGGCCAAAGCTAGAGTTGCTGTGAGTTAGGTGGACACGGTGTAGGAAGTGCTTCTTCCCTTGCAGGACATGGCGGAGATGGGTACGCATAGTTTCCTGGGCGGCAATTACCTCTAGTGGGAGACATCCTGCCTCGGCTACTGTTCCTGATGCAGAAGAACCCTTTGGGAGGCCAAGACATATTCGCAGGCAGTTGTTCCGTGCGGCATTGAGAGTCTTATTGCTTGATGTAGATAATCTTTGAAGCACTGGTAGACAGTAGCGCAAGGTTCCTTCAACGCAGGCTTTTTCAAGCAGAAGCATTGATCGGCAGTTGCTACCCCACCTTGTTCCCGCCATGAACCTGAACACTTGCGATGCTGCAGTAATCCTCGCACGGAGTTTTTTGATCTGAGGTGACCATGACAGATTATAGTCGATTACAACACCCAGGAATCGCTGAGATCGTACATATGGCAGCGATCGTCCGCCTAGGAGCAGCGGATATCGGGTCATCGTTTTTCTTGTAAACGCCATTGCAACACTCTTTTCTGGCGAGAGACGAAGACCTCTGGAAGCCAGGTACATCGAAGTGTGCAATAGTGCTCTCTGAAGACGTTGCTGGGTAATATAGCGCGAACGTGACGCGGTCCAGATGCAGATATCATCAGCATAAATTCTTATGCGGACCCCTCGCGGAAGGTGTCTTCTTATGTGAATAAGGACAATATTGAACAGGAGAGGACGGAGCACCGCTCCCTGTGGTACGCCCCTCTCCACTGCGTGAAAGCGTGTTGGACCGTTTGGAGTGCTAATAAAAATTTCTCGTTCTTTTAAATAATGCCCAATCCACTTGTATAGCCTTCATCCAAGGCCAAGACTGCCAAAGGCTGCGAGAATTGCATGGTGAAAGACGGAGTCAAAAGCGGCCTTGATGTCTAAGAAAACGGCTGTTGGGATGTACCCAGCATGAAGGTACTCCTAAATTGATGAGACGAGGGCGATGATATTGTCAGTCGCAGACCTGTTTTGACGGACCCGTTCATTCCTTGGGAGAACTCATTTCGGCTTTCTAGGAACCAAGTTATGCGCTTGCAGATCATGCGCTCCATGAGCTTACCTACGCAGCTCAGTAGGGCAATGGGCCGGAATGATGCGTAGCTTGTTGGCTGCTTACAGGGTTTCAAAACGGGCACGATTTGCGCCAGCTTCCATTCCGTGGGGACCTCACCAGCCATCCAGGAAGAATTGTAATACTCCAGGAGTCGAAGACGGGAGGTGTGGGGTAGCTTTGCAATGGCGTCATAGGTCACCTCATCATGACCCGGAGACGTGTGCCTGTTTGTCTCCGCGATAGCTGTGGATAGTTCTTCCATTGTGAAAGGCAGGTCTAACGCTGGCACTGCCGCCTTTGGGATGCCTGTTTGACCATCTGCGGAGAGTGTCGAATGCCCTGACCCTGCCGACAGCAGCTTGCAGTATTCTTCTGAGACTTCTTTTATAGATTTTTGTTCGTGAAGGGAGAGTGCAGCGAAGGGGTGGAGTTGTTGAAGTGCCGTGCGCATACCTGTAACTATCCGCCAAATATTGGTTACTGGTTTGCGCACATCCAGCGTAGAACAAATGTCACGCCACTTTTGCCGACTGAGTTTATTCATGTAGCATCGAATGTGACGTTGTGCCCGTCGGCATGCACGTAGGTCATCGAGGCTTTTTGTGCGCAGAGCTTTCCTTTCAGCTCGCCTGCGTATAGCGCAAAGCCTTTGGAATGTGTCATCATTTGAAGGTGGGTTATCATTTTTAGCAGCAAGTTGTGTACTCGTCCTCAGGCAATACGCAATTGTCGATGCTAATTCCGCATTGCGAGTTGCCGCAGTAACTCCTCTGCTTACAGCGTCCTTGTATGCGTCCTAGTCTGTAGATTTTATAAGGAATTTCTTTGGGTTCCTCTGCGCATGGAAAGCCGATATGAGGATTGGGTAATGGTCGCTTCCACGTGTCTCCAAATCAGAGCACCAGCCAAAGTTGTGGGCGAATGAACTTGTGACAAATGTCACGTCGATGCTGCTGGTAGTCGTCGGGCCTCGGAGGTAGGTGATGCTGCCGTCATTTAATGGCTGAACTGATTGCTTGGAGAGACGTTTTGCTAGCTTGCACCTCGGGCACATGTATGTGAGCTGCCCCAAATTTTATTATGAGCATTGAAGTCTCCGCAAATAATATGCGGAGAGGGCGTCCTTGCTATCAAGTCTTCAAGTCTCAAAGCATCAAATGGCGTGCCTGGCTCAAGATATACTCCAATCAGAGTGTACTGTTGTCCGGCAATAACTGTGACAGCGCATACGCATTCATTGTCGCTGTGAGGCGGGACATCAACCGGTGAGGCCGGGATATCCTTGCGAAAGCCTATCAGCAATCTGCTGACGTTATCTGGTCGTTGTGAATGATGGAAATAGTATCCATTGAGTCGGAAAGTTTCCTCGACGCGTGAATCACAGATGACTATGAAGGAAAAGCGGTACGCTCGCACGAGCTGTCGGAAATCTGAGAGTTTAGAGCGTAGCCCGCGAGCGTTCCACTGGAAAATGGTGCATGTACGAAAGATGTTGTGGATTGTCAGCTGCGGTGAAGTTCTCGCTGTGGAAGCCATTATTACTGAAGTGTGGTATTACGCCCCTGCGGAGCGTAGGAGACCGACACCAACGGCTCCATTGCAAGGACAGCTTCTACTTCTGGGAGTCTTCCTGACGAGGGGTGTGCACGGATAAGAGCCTTGATGGCTGCAAAGAGCATCGGAATCAGTAGGCATGTGACATCTTGTTCAGAGCTTCCGGTTTGCTGCCTGCCGCTGATCTTCTTGTCATGTTGTGGCGCCCTAGGGTCAGAGCAAGCGACGCTGTTTGTCGGGTCTTGTGTAGTGCGTTGCAGTAGCTTTGATGAAGGAGAAGAACCAACGGACTTCCCACGCTTCTTTTTTACCGCATCTGCGTAGGTCTTGTCAGCTGCTCTGCCACGCTGTGTTGACTGATTCTCGGAAAGAGCTGCCGTAGTTGTGAAAACTACTTCGGGGTTAGGTGGTGGTTCATGGCGCTTAGGGGGTTTCCCTTGTGTTTGCTCTGCCGTGCGAGCAACTGTGGCTGCTTTTTTTTTATAACACCCTCCATAGGAAGCAGGGTGTGGGCCATCGCAGTTAGCGCATTTAGGTTGCGCTCTCGAAGTGCATTCTTTGTGCGATTGGGGGCCAGCACACACTTTGCAGCGCACGGGGCCGTTACAGTGTCTTGATATGTGGCCATGCCTCTGACATTTATTGCACTGAGTTGCTGCTCCGACGTATTCAGTTACAGGGTAACTACAGAACCCCAGCGTTACTCTTTTTGGTAGCGGCGCATCTTTTGCGAATTCCAATATAACTGTGTGACGGCGTACCGCTTTTATCTTTCCACCATCCTCAGGAGTGTAGGTGATTAGCCTCCTTGCTGAGAGGACACCTTGGTCGCGTAGATATTCCTGCAGATCTTCGTCTGTGTAGGTGACAGGTACATCTTGTATTTTGCCATAGCTTTCCATGTAAGAGTATGGGACTCTGGCCTCTACAGCCACTCCAGCCAGCTTAGTTACCGTGAGCAGACGGTTGGCGGCGGGCAGCGTCGATATTGTAACCATCAGGCTCCCATGCTTGCGAATGCGATGGCTGAGGACTTTTTCTTGAGCCGATGCTACAACCGCCGAAGCCACAATGTTGGGGTGGCTTTCCATAGGCTTCCTCCTTCCTCAGTGGGCCTGAAAACTACAGGAACACCGGTAGCTCTTTTTCTTGTACGATACAACTGTAAATGATGCTTGGTCCATGTCCTCTGGATGGTCAGTCAGAGGCTCGTTGCTGGCTTGGTCGTCGCGCAGTCTCTTGTTTGGCGGGGCCTGGTCTGTAGCCGCAACTACAGGGGCCACTGGACCCGCCGCTGGCGCTGCTGCCATCAGTGCAGCATGGAGTTCAGCTGGCGGTGATGTTCCGTGTCGGCGTTGATACGGCGCACAGCGCCGAGGAGGTCGCTTGACGTGCTTTTGCCGGCGGCCAGGGACCCCCAGGTCGTCGCACGTCGAGGACACACGCCAAAAAGACTGGAAAACTTCTGAAGTGAGAAAATAAAGCCGAAAATTACGGACCGGTGTCAGACAGCCGGCCCACTAATCGCCGTCTTCTTCTTCGAGGGTAGGCGCGCAGCAGCGGTGTCCATGCCAGTTGGCACATGCTGCCGTCTCAGGCCTAGAGGCGGCTAGAGAGGCCGGTGGCCTCCACAAAGGAGAGGAGGTGCCGGAAGTTCTTTGGCAGGATGGTGGCCCCCGGGGAACGGGAAGTGTTCCACTGAAGACCATGAAAGGCCAAAGGTGTGGAAGCCCGCCTCCAGGATGGTCCTGGCGGGCACGAAGGCAGGGCACACACACAGCTGATGCTGGGCTGTCACCGCTGGGCCATTGCCGAATGTGCACCCAGGAGAGGTAGTGAGGTATAGGCTGTAAAGGCGAGAGTCGGTGTTGGCGCCGCCCACCCTGAGTCTTACGAGCAGGCTGCTCTCATTGCCATCAAGGCCAACAGAAGGGAGTAGGCATGGTGGGTGGCCACTAGCCACTGTTGGATCTGGGTGGTCAAGGAGGAGGTGCCTTTCCACTATGATCCTGGCCAGGTCCAAGGGGCAGAAGTCCAGGAAGACACAAGTTTTTGGGGAGTGTGACGCCTTGGCCAGAGTGTCTGTATCCTCATTTACCTGGACTCCGACATGGGCAGGCACCCAAGTAAGCCGGATGCGGGTGTGCCTGGAGCAGATTGTGGGCAGCCGGCAAGACAGCCTGCGTATGATTGGGGAGGGGGGGGGGGGGCTCAAGGGCCTGTGGAGGAGCTGGTGGGCTGCCCTATAGTGGGTGTAGATGGTTGCCTCCGTGACCCCTTGTGCTCGCTGAGGATGTCGGCAGCCAGATGATTAGCGTCCAGCTCTGCGGTTGTGGACGAGACCACAAATGGGAGCCTGGCCTGTCTGCTCACATGGATCGATGGGGCAGTGCAGGGAGAAGCTGCGGACGGGCAGGGTATTGGCAGAACCGCGCCCTCCGTCACGATCCGGACCGTGCCAGGGGGTTTGACCTGAAAACCAGCAGCGACCTCCTGCTCTAGGCCCACAGCAGAAGTGTCCCGCCTCGTCAGGGAACCAGGCAGGGCGAGATGAACCTCGTAAAGATGTCCAAGGTCCGGGCGAGGGGGGAGCGGGACGATCTCTGGCTGCCCCTAATGAGTTCTTCGAACTCCAGGGCCACCTGGCGCATATTTTAGTTGGGCCTATTGAGGAAGCGGTCCAGGAGAGGACGCCCTTCAGGCGCGTTGTGGAGGCGCTCTATGTGGCGGAGGAAGGTGCGCCTAGAAGGAAGCTCGAAGTGCCAGGAGCCCACTTCCACCATGGTGGGAGCCACAGGAGAGCAGTGGGGGAGCCGAAGCATAGGCGTATGGCCGGCCGCAGTTTGTGCTCGATGCCCAGATGTGGGGCTACCGTGAGCCGGACAAGCGGGAGAGCATAGGTAAACTGCGGTACGGCCATGCCCTGGTAGAGCTGAAGTCTCAGCTTGGGGGTGATGCCGTTCACCTTGGCTATGAGGGACCGTACGGCCCCTGGACTCTGGAGGACTGGGCCAGGAAGTGACGCACTGCTGGGCTTCATGTGAGTCGGGCATTGATTCGGAGCCCAAGGTATTCCACCCCCGGTTCACGAAGAGGTGGTGGCCGCCAACGTGCAGAAAGGCATGGCCTGGGCGATCCCCCATCCTGGTGTTTAGGAGCATCGCCTGTGTTTTAATATGCGAGACTCCAAGGCCAGCACGCTTCAGGAAGTTGTGGATAGCATCGCTGGCTCGTTAGACGTTTCTGATGGTATGGACAATCACAATTCGCGGTGCAAATTTTTGTCCTTCCTGAGCACCGCAACGAATGTCCAATTCATCACTGAATAATTAGCCCCTGTGCCAATTAGAGTGCTATCTTTTCGCCTCTCGGTCACCACATCTAATTCAGATGTCCTGGCTCTTGCGTTGCACGTCGTCCTCGGCATCGAGTCACGGCTTATCAGGAGCATGAATCATGGCTAGAGCGTGTCGTCGAAGCTTTTCTAACTACTGCCGTCGTTTTGAATGCGGTTCACGTCGAGGACGCGATTGTCATTGTAGGCACAGTTGGTGCACAGGGGGCGGCGTCTTTAGGCGTCGATCGTGGTCGTTAAAGGATCTTCGGGGCATCGCTCGTGACCGATTTCAGCTCTAGGGGCTGCTTTCTTTATTTACCCCTACTGTGGCTGCGAGACATTATTCGTACCGGGGCTGCCCAGCTATGGCCTGGAGCAGTTTCGCGCTCCTTACTTTTGCGTATTACATCCCGAATGTTGCCACCGAATTCAGTGCCATTCGAGAGGGTTGTTGAGGTCACTTGCAGATGTAGAAAGAAACGACTGGTTCGTGCTTTCAAGGTTTTCTCAATGGTGTTTGCCTCTGTGGTGAATTCATCATGCGTCTTAAGCACCATGCATTAAAAGCTTTACCTTATTCTTTTCAGTCTTGTCAGAAACGATACGTCGAAAAAGGCGCTTCTTTTTCCTACGCATGCGCTCACTATTTAATTCAGGTGCTGCACTCGTGACTGTAGAATCTTCTGAGCTCTTGTGACGAAGCTTGTGAATGCCTTGAGGAACTCTCGTTTGAATGATTCCCACGGCGCAGAGAAGGTTCGCAGTTTTCAACCTAAATTATGAATGGTCATCTAGAGAGCGAAGAAAACGTTCTCCACTTTGGTCTGCTCATCCGCACTGTTCAATGCTGTGACATGGTCAAGCTGTTCCAGTGAGTCTTTAGGATCCTCGTCCAGTGGACCGCTGAGTGTGGGCGGAAATCGGAACTAGTGCTGAATAATGGTGGCTGGTATTCTGGCTATTCCTGATCTCGGCATTGAGGAGTCTTATGCTCTAGTGTGGTCCGGAAATAGTACGTGTTCCGGCGAAAGTGTCTCGAGACGACTACTAATTCGCGGTTCTTCTATGAGAGGGACGGGTTTTGTGACTTTTTCTTGATGTAATTATTCAGGCCGGTTCGGATAGCTCTGGCGGCTCCCAAAGAAAGAGTGGTGGCGGCAGTCTGGGCAGTGAGGAAGACAGCAAAAAGTTGTTCTAAAAAGAAAACAGTTTATTGGACTCACCAGCGGCCACAAAAAACTCAATCATTCGGCGGCAGCAAAAGCGACAAGCGTGTTCAGCGCTCATCGGATAAAATGCCTGCCGCTCTGAGCCATGCTCAATTTAAAATTGATAGCAAACTTTCAAGATATGGCGTGCAAATTTACCACTAGTCTGGAACAACGTAGAATCAATTGTCCCTAGATGCGATAAATAGAGATAAATCCTTGTGCTACGCTATGTTTGGATTTATGGCACATAGGCAACTATAATGCCATTATTCGCGAAGCTCGAGTTAAAGAAAAAAAATTCCTGGATAATTTTGCAAATATATAAAAAATGGCCGCTTGTGTAAAATGCTGAAAAGTTGGATAATGATGATGATGACAACTATTAAGAGCTTTAAGGAGGTCGGGAAACCTAAGCAGCCATTCTTGCCCGGGCAAGGATCTCGAGTCTCCCAACTAATCAAATAAATACCTCAATGTCAGGAATGAGAAATGGCTGAAGTGTATGAGGCAAAGCGCAAGATTATGATTTCCATTTTTTTCTGAAAGAACCTTCCGTTAAAAATTTAAGAACACAAGACAGGCCAATGATTGCATTTTCAGATAAGAGCAGTGCTGGGCGGAAAGGAATTCATTGGTAATAAAATGAAGGAAACCACTTTCTCCTTTCAATTTTCGGTTTAGAGCATGAAATTAATACTTGATTGACTGTAATTTCGTCTCCACGCGTGCAAACTGGATTCTCTTTTTTCGTTAGGAGAAACGTGTGCTTATTGTGTGTATGGCCTAAGCGGAGATGGCAGATAGTGACGTTCTTGAAACGGTTCTGGTGCCCACATTACTTTCATTCATCTAAAGCTGTGTTATTAAGTGGTTTGTTAATCACTTCATTGTTCCAAGTTGACTGCCACGTTTGCTTTGCATTACAATGTACCAATTTTATGCAATATTACAATGTACCAAGTTCATGCAATAATGTGCTTGCCACAAACTTGAGCACCTCATAAATCTGTTCTTTGGTTGCATTTTATACGGACATGACTTCGTACGCGGCAGAGTTTTGTTTTTTCCTTGAGTTATGGCGATTCTTATCTTGTGTTTCATGTCGCCAAGCAGTTGAATGATTACACTTATAAAGTTAAAGGTTGTAAGCACACTTACAGAGTCTGTGTATATAACACTGTGAGATTCTAATTAAAATTTTCTGTAAGGTTGCACAGATGGCGTAACATTCGACCGTGAAGATGGATGCAAGCTCTGCAAATTTTATCGCTTTATACCAATTCTCCTGTACAAGTGCGCTTCCAACGTAGGCATCTGTTTTAGAACCATCTATATAAAAAGCTGTGAAAGTTTTGTATTCTTGCTCAACTGTAAGAAATTCTTGTATCATTGCTTGGTATGAAATTTGTTTTTTGTGGAACTGTGTAAGAGCTAGCGAACAGATTGCAAGGAAATTGCAGTATGGGGGCAGTGGACCGCACCTTCGAGCAATGTTGCGCATTTTGTCTAGTGCACCGAGGTTTTGGCACACCTCTTCGAATCGCAAGCGCAGTGGCCGAGCAGTTTGCGGTAGAGTGTTCTGGACGGGCACTTTGTAGCTACGGGGTAACATAGATACTTGTGATGTTAACGGATATTTAGAATGCACGAACATGTGAGCATGGCTCTTCTGTCTGTCAGTGATGGTTCGCTACTTTCTACGTACAGACTTTATTTGTGACGTCCTGTGTGCACCAGCGGAAAGGTTTAACCTAAATTATGTATTGGATCAAGTCGTTTAAGGTACAATGGTCTCAGTGGCTAATAAACTACACATCCATAACCTAAATTAGAGTGCACTGCTTAGCGATAAGTTTTTAACAGACATTTCCTAAGAGAACCCCAGTGGTTTCTTCAGAGAACTTTCAGTATATTAAGGAATCAAGAAACTGTTTTAGGGCGTTTTTGTGCGAAAGGAATTGAAGTCTTTTGTCAAACGTTATTCCTAAAATTTTGTGCTCATGTTTTCCTGGCAATGTGACTTCATTCCGATAAAGCCTTTGATCAGTGTGTAGCATTTTTTAAGCGAGAACTGAACTGCTCCTGACATTTGTGTAGAAAACTTGAAACCATTTTTTTCTGCCCATGTCACTAGTTTACGGCCAGTTCTACTTGTCTCTAGCATGTAATTATATCTGAGGATGTGCAGGTGATTTGAATATCATTGACATAGACTGAATACATGATGGACTTCGGTGTTATTTTAGCTGTGGAATTAAATTTATAATAAAGAACGTCGTGCTGAATACACACCCCAGAGGTACTCTATTACCTTGAATGAAGTTCTTCGAGAGAGTGGCGCCTACGTGTTCGTGAAAAGAACAGTCGAAAAGGACGTAATTGAGCAGTTCAACATCCTACCACCGATATTTAAGTCTCCTAAGCCACTGAGGATCCCAAACTTCCAGGTTGTATCGTATGGTTTCTCTATATCAAAGAAAGCGGCAAGACAGTGCTGTCTGTGTAAAAATGCTTCTGGGAAAGTAATTTCAAATCGAACTAAATGATGTGTTGTTGAGCATCTCTTTTTAAAAACCGCAGTGATGGATATCACGGAGGTCGCAGAATTCAAGAAGGAATGTTATTCTTATGTTCAGGACACTTTAAAATTATTTGCCGAGAGAGCATGTAAGGGCTATTCGCCTTTAGCTACCACTGGAAGTTGGCGGTTTTCCAGGCTCTGGGAAAGGCAATATCACGGCTGTTTTGCACTCCTTAGGTTTTTTTATTCGATGGGTATTATGTTAAAGAAATTAAGGAGTGCCTCCATGGCAGGCTGATAAAGATGGGCAATCATTTGATAATATATCTGGAGAGTAATAAATTGTTCTAATGTTCCATTCAACCTTCACTTGTTTCAAGTCTGCTTAATGCTATATTTTTGCGATTAAAAAATAACTGTGGTTAGTTGGATAATTTGGAAAATGCAACGAAGTGTTGCCCAAAAGATCTGCCTGTTTTCGTATGCTCTTTTATGTACCAGGTGTAGTCAGGAGAGGAAATGATAACAATCAGAAGCTTCCATTTAATTTTTGAATATGCTCCTACACATATTTTTTTGTGAATTGAATGTGTATAGATGAAACGTAAGTCTACCGTGAAGCTTTCTCGGAGCTGCGACAGACGTACCGAGCTTAAGCTCTTGCCTTATTTAAAATTTGCTTGGTTTTGCTGTGTCAGGTACCTGGGAAATTTACTCCAAGCTCTATCTGGTTGTTTCTTTCTTCCATGCAGTCTTTTGTTCGCCACACTTTGTGGTTTTGTCGCACCACTCCTGAAGCCTGCGGAGTACCTAAGCGTGTGCAGTCATGACACAATTCGTGAACTTTTTATTTATTTCATCAATGATAGGTTTTTATAAGACAACTTTTTCTAATGCGACTTCTGCTCTAAAAATTTGCCAGTCTGCTAAATGTACCTTCCATCTTCGCGGTGTTGAGGGATGATTTCTGGTTGGGATGTTAAAGTGAATAGTAAAGGGGGTGATTGCTGCCATATGGGTTGTCAATAGCATGCAATTTAAAATCTTTAAAAACACAAGGTGAACAAAAAGATAAATCTGAACAGCTCGTTTTCCCTGAGGTTGGGGAGCAGCATGTGGCATTTTCTGCCTTTAAAAGGCATGCATTATTTCTTATGATGAAATATTCAGTTATTTGGCTCCTAGATTCACTGTGTTCGCTCCCCAAATGAAAAGAGTGAACGTTAAAATGCCCAATTACCAAGTAGAGCAGTGGAAGTTCATAGATGAGCTCTTGTAGTTCATGGAATGGTAATGTAAAATGTGGAGCAGTATAGACAGAGCAGATTAATATTGTTTTATAACTGAAGATGCTGACCGCAATAGGTTCAAGTTTTGTACGCCGCTTTTAACGACAATCGCAATGCCTCTCGAGAGTCTATTTGCGTGCTCGAGATAGCGACTATACGTTTTATTATGTTGCAGGATATTCACATATTGTGGACAAAGATTGGTTTTTTGAAGACAGAAATCTGTGGGCAACATTGACCGTTAAATATTTTTTATGTCACAGTAATTCCTCAGTAGTCGCCTATAGTTCTATAGAATTAAAAAAAGCCATGTTTATATTTTCAGTTGGCAAAGAAATGAACTTTACTTATTTTCTGGGCCGGTTATGAGGGTGTGATGTAGATAATGCGCTCAGCTCTGTTCACAAGCTCTTCGCGATAAACAGGCAGTATTCAGCATCACAACATTGTTTCCTTGAGCGGCCAAAAAGGCGGAAAGGAGACGGCTTGTTGGGCTCACATATAACAAGCACAGGGCAGCGGTACTTGTGGAAAAATTGCCAGTAGTCACTCAGACGACCGCGTAGGCCTCGGGCATTCTATTGCACCACTACACTGCGGAGCACATGTAATGTAACAGAGGAGGTGGGTTTTGGTTGTGCCATATTGAATTACTGCAATTTCGCCATGAGCGGCTCAAGTGCATCCAAAATCTGCACAATCTTTGCTGTTGGCGTGTTAATGCCTGAAAGTAGCACGCGCATTGAAAACACAAGCCTTTTTAACATAATGCTCACAACTCGACCTTCAGGCTTGCCAGCCGTGTCAGCTGGAGTGGCAACCAGTCTTCGTCTAGCCATGGCGATGTCCCGGGATGGCAGAGCAGGCCATTCGGCATCAGAGGAAGTTAACACAAATACATCAGACTGAGCCACTGCGGTAACTTGAGACACTGCCGCAGGCGCCTTGTTATCGTTTTTAGGCTCATGCTGCAGTGCCGGATGAGCTGATGCGTCCTGCAGCTTTCATGCAGCTGTACCAGTATTGCGTGGACCCGGACGACGCCGCCTTTCTGGGTACGTGCCGCTGTAGTCTCGTGAAGAAGACGAAACAAAGTGTTAGTTTGCATACGCCAAAACATTGCGCACGTCGGCCACGTCCTACAGCCACACAACAAAAATCATTACATATGTTTGACAGTCACGCTAAAAGGACAAATCTTTTCAATAAACTTGGCCTACATTCCACCTAGATATGCATTTGATACTTCTTACCTATATTCAGCTATCCAGAGTTGCATAGCTCCTCATATACTAGTGGGTGACTTTAATGCTCATCACCCTCAGTGGGGTGGTGCTGTTATGAATAACCGAGGGAGGAACTTTTCTAACTTTATTCACTCCGAGAATTTCGTAAATATCAACGATGGTTCACCTACATTTCTGCGTGGCATGTCGTACAGCAGCTGCTTGGATCTGGCGTTTGTTTCAGCAAGTCTCCAGTCTTACGTCAGCTGGTGCAGTGACGTGGAAACACATGGGAATGACCACATTCCAAAGTATGTATGCGTCAAGTAGTACGCGCCAACTACTTCGCCTCGCGCGCGATATACAGACTGACCTGCCTTTAGAACGAGTGTGAAGACTTCCTGTGCGGACCTCGCAACACTGTCCAAAATAGATGCTTGATTACGTCCTCTCTCAGTGAGACCACGCGGTATTTATGTGCGCCTATGCCAGGATCTACTATTAACGTGGAATCCGAAAGACTACGCGCAGTCCGTCGGCATTCCGAAAGGAAATACAGAAAAACTAAATCTACGTATGATCTCGCCCTTTGTCGCCGAGCTCAACGACAAATAAAGATTGGAAAGACAACATTGGAGGCAGTCCTGTTCATCGCTGGACCCTCTCAAACCGCTGTTGCGTATCTGGCATGTAGCCAAGAGCTTGCGTTCACCCCACGAAGAACGGTATCATTTCCGTGCCATGTACATTTACCAACACCGTAATAATGTAGAGGTAGCAGAAGAATTCTGAAAAATGGTTGTGGGCACAAGTCCGGTAGCATCAAACAGTTTAGAGGCTTTTGTGCCACCTTCACCAGACGACCACTACGACATGCTATGGACGATGAGTGAACTAGAAGCTGCTCTTTCCTCGTGTAGGCGCACATCTACACCTGGTCCTGACGGGATTTCGTACGCGTCTGTCTCACCTTGGCATGGAAGGCCGAACTACGCTTCTCAATTACTAGAATGATACATGGGCTTCCGGAATCGTTCGAGAATACTGCAAGATCAGCCGCCTGATTTCTCTTTTGAAGCCTGGAAGGCCTCTTATGAGCTTACCTCATAATGGCCAGTTGCAATAGCAAGCTGCGTCGGTAAGGTTGTGAAGCGAGTGTTGCTGGAGCGGCTCGAATGGTTTTAGAGCATAATGCTGACTATCCGGACATGATAACCGGATTCCGGCGGGAACGTTCTTCGATTGACAGCGTAATTGACCTCATATCGACAGTGGAACATTAAAAACATAGTCGCCGACTCGTCGCTGCAGTCTTCTTAGACATCAAAGGGGCCTACGATAAAGTACTTCATGACGCCATCCTTGATGCCCTTGACGACATAGGCGTTGGCGGCCGCGGATGCACTCGTGGACTGTGAGCTACCTCAACGACCGGTCCGTTTACATGTCTACGCCTGATGGAGAGACTACCCGTCATCAGGTTTGCCGTGGAGTTCCTCAGGGAAGTGTTCTCAGCCCGACCCTATTTAACGTGGCATTGATTGGACTGGTGAGCGAAGTTCCCACTCACATTCACATCAATGCCTATGCTCATGATATCTGCATGTCGGCTTCGGGTTCGACACGTCCGCAAACGCGCGCAAGAGAACAACGCGCCATGTCATCTACTTCAAGGTACCTACGACGTTACGGTTTGCACTTAGCAGCTGAAAAATGTGCTAGTCTGTCGGCAGCTATCCGGTAACACTTCAAGGGGTTGCAATACTATATGTCTCCCACCATAGATTTTTGGGCATTATTATTGACCGCTATTGGGTATGGTCGAGGGAAATAAATGGGCCAAAGAAAAGGCTCACTCTTTTTTGCCATGTCCTCGCTTCGTAGCAGGCATTAGATTGGGACCAACGGAGCGCTCTTTGCTAGGACTTTGCGATACTCTCTTTATAGGCTATATTCATTACAGTGTTCTTATACTCTCTACCATGAGCTTTTCCTGCTTGCTGACATTAGAGACTGTCCAAGCACAGGCGCTCAAGATGTGCCTCGGATTGCGAGATTGTGCCTAGAACAAAGGCACAATTGAGGAATCTCGTGTGTGCCCAATATCGATCTACTTGTCACATGAACCACTTCATGTATATTTACGCACGCTTACACGGCACCGCTGTCACCCGCAGACGGAGATTTTTGATGAGCGATCGGACAGCAGTTTTGCACGTGCACTGCGCTTCCATCGATCCGAATTGCCATCAGGCTATGCCCTGCCGCATCATCTCTTCCAGCCACCATAGGTGACGACCCAGCCTTCATTATGCCTGCATGTCCCTGGCATAATCCAGGAATCTGTGATGCCGGTTAACGGACTGAAGCAACTTGCTCTTGCCTACATTTGGTCAGGATATCAAAACTGTGTGCACGTATACACAGATGGATCTGCGTCACCAAAGACATCAACAGCAGCTTTCGCAATCCCCGCTCAGCAGACGACCCGCAGAATCATTTTAAGGCACAAGTCTACTACCACCGCTGCAGAGCTTCCGGGCATTCGGGAAGCGATCCGCCACATCTTCGGAGAACCGCCTCAAGAGTGATGCATTTTCACTGACTGTAAACCTGCGCTAGAAATTTTGAGGTGCTTCTTACGTCACACATCCTACCAAGCTCTGGCTCTTGATATTATTAGTCTCCTTTCATTTGCTCAGGAAACAGGCCACCGTATAGTGTTTCAGTGGATCCCTGGACACTGCGGTCTTGATGGAAATGAGACCGCCGACGCAGAAGCAAGGAGCGCCTTCCGCAGTGGCCTGCGTACAGCTGAGCCGTTCTCTAGACCGGACACCACTTGTCTCCTTTCGGAATCAATGAGGAGTGCGACGGCTAGGTAATGGGACCTACCACACTCGACACATACGCCTTAAACGGCTAGATCCGACAATGACCTTTTCTGTTCCTCGCGAAACTCCACGCCCTATTGCATGCGTAATCCGTAAATTATGCGTAAACGTGCCCTTCACGTGCAAATACTTGCACTTAATAATAAAAGTCGACTCCCAGGACTGTACTACATGTGGCGTGCAAGAGACTATAGAACATGTTTTAGTGGTGTGTCCAGCATATACACGTGAAAGACTTATGCTTGCATCTGTTTTGAGGTTTATCGACACAAGGCCTCTCTCGGAGGATCTCATCTCCTGCGCTTGGCCAGATAGTTCTAAAAGTGTACAGGCAACGCGAGCGCTCTCACGCTTTTTAAGCGACACGGACCTTGCCTCGTGTTTGTGATGTCAGAAAGTGTTCATTTTTTATGTATTTTTTCATCTGCCTCCGCCGATCATCATCACCCCCCATCGTGACCGTCTTTGCTTCTCTTCCCGTTCTCCAGTGCAGAGTAGCAGGCCAGATATCTTTCAGGCCAACCTCTCTGCCTTTCAATGAATAAACGCTCTCTCTCTTGAGCGACCACGGCAGCATTCGGCATACCTTGCCCGCTTGCACACTAACACGAATGCATACACTGTAGGGCACTTACAACTAGGAGATGACAATATGAACACCAGCATCAAATATTGCAAGAAACCGGAATTCAAACATTGCTAGAAACACTGAATGCTTCCAAATCCACGGGGCAAGACAGCTTACCATCTGCATTACTTTCTTCGTGCGCGGGCCCGTAATCAAAATACTCGTTTGTTATTTTCACAAAATCGCTTTAAGAAAGTGATTTGCCAGCTGACTGGAAATTTGCTCAAGTCGTGAAAGTACACCAGTCGGGGCGCCGCAGTATCGTTTTAAATTACCGTCCCAACTCGCTAACGAGTATTAGCTCCAAGGTGCTTGAAGATGTTTTTTTGCAAACATTATGAATAATTTGAATGCTTTTTTGTTACTATCCCCCCAGCAACGCGGTTTCCGAACTGGATTTGCTTGTGTCACGCAATTCGCTAAATTAACATATGATCTGGCTG
Source organism: Amblyomma americanum (assembly GCF_052857255.1). Taxonomy (NCBI): domain Eukaryota; kingdom Metazoa; phylum Arthropoda; class Arachnida; order Ixodida; family Ixodidae; genus Amblyomma; species Amblyomma americanum. Next base: position 53,572,662 of record NC_135505.1, on the reverse strand, counting down.
GTGCCTTGGATGAGGGATTCACTATAGACTACGTTTAGATTTCCAAAAAGCCTTTGACTACGTCGTCCATTCTTTACTGCTTGAAAAACTTTCCTGGAACAGCATAAATTGTTCAGTATTGCCTGGATTAAAGAATATCTAAATTTAAGACGTCAAATAGTAGTTTCAAAAGGAGCGCAGTCTGGTATGACAGACGTATCGTCTGGCGTACCTCTGATGTCGATTCTGGGGCCACTCTTTTTAACATACATGAGTGATATATGTTGCGGTAAATCTTCAAAAATGCGTCTGTTCGCAGTCGACTGCGTTCTATAGAGGATCATTCAAGCTTCCGACGATTGCATTTACATGCACAATGATTTACCCTTGACTACTAACTGGTGCAATACTTGGCGCATGGATTATAACGTGAAAAAATAGGTGTACAAGTGTTTTAGTATAAAAAAACTTCTCATGTCTTTTCATAATGTATTAACACGGAAACATTGCCACAAACTTTCAACCATAATATCTTGGTGTTTACTTTACTGCAAATTTATCCTGGCGTCTCCATGTAGACTACATTACAAGTAAGACTTACAGAGCGCTGAGGTTTCTTCGCAGAAATGCGAAGAATTTACCGCCTAATGCCAAAGATCTCCTGTATAAAAGTAATATTCGACCAGTACTTGAATATGCTTGTTGTGTCTGCGACCCTTGGCTGCAGGTAGATATTCACAAGATCCAAAGGATCCAGAATTTGGCAGGGCGATTTGTTAATTGCAATTTTTCGAGCAATTTTAGCGTCTCCGCTGCAAAGAATAACCTTCGTTGGGAATCACTCCAGCTGCGAAGCAAACTTCTTAGACTGAAATTTCTCCACAGTATCTTTCACAACAAGACTGGTATTAACCAGGAGCATTAGCTGCGTCTTTCCGGCTATGTCTCACCGTGTCTTGATCCTGCCTTTAAACTAAATAGATCAGGTGTAAAACGAACTTCTTCAAGATGTCCTTCTTCCCCCGTACAATTCGCGAATGCAATAAACTCCTACATGATATTACTACCATTAAATCCACTGATGTATTTTGCTCCTCTAGCGAAATATGCATTGTAAATAAGCCGTTGTTATTGCTTTTTTTAGTTATTTTTGTTTCTGTAAAAAGTGTTGCCTGTATGCTTGTTTGATTCAGTTGCTCGCCTATTCGCTTTTTGTCTGAAGTTCCTGCTTTTTCGACTGTATTTGAGTTGTCTTGCCCACATAATAATGCCTCAGTGAGCTGTGGGTAAAGTGATAACAAAATATATATCTTACAATGGTTTCTGGTGCGCGCCGCTTTGTCTTCCGCTGAAAAGCACTGTTAGACAGTGGGCCACCTGCAGCAGACGGCGGCGCAGGTAGAACTCGGTCATCGGGAAAGTATCAGCAGGCAACCGGTTCGCGGTGATGTCCTGGATACCCTGAGGCCGGTACCAGCAGGCAGGAGCGTGTCGGTAGGCTGCCTGGCCACCGGGAGGCTGGAGTCAGTGGGCAGAGTAGCGTGGTGCTGCGCGGGACGCCAAGCCCCAGACCTCAATGCGGGCTAGTGCAGGCTGGCCTTGGCGAAACGCCTAGCTCCAAAAGACTTCCCGCTACTAAGCCACCCACTGCCACGACTCTCTCGAAGTCGAGCTCCAATGTTCGATCGTGGACGCGCACCGGCTCGTCCCAAACGCGGCCTCACTTCTGTAGCGAAAGCTACATTGGCCACGAACTTGCGATTTCACTGTTCGCCCTCCTGAGAGGAGGAGGCACAGAGCCGTTGCTAGGCAACGGCTGAACCTAGTGGACGCCACGTGCTCGCAGGGTCACCTGGCTTGACATCTCACCGCGTGCATCGCCGCAGAGCTGCCCTTACCCGCCCTTACGTGCTTTACCGATAACGAACGTATTCGGTGGTGCTATCTACGGGAGCCACTGAAACCCCCGCACACTCACTGAAAAAAAGGAAAGCTGTGTCAAGAGAGGGAGGAGGGGAGTCGAACCAGAGCCTTTAGTGTTTGAGGTGGAGATGCTACCATTCCGCTATGACGGCCCGTAGTTCCATCATGAAAGGCGCATGTAGTGAATGCACGGGTGTCATACTGTGGCGACACACTCAGCGCACATTTTCGCGCAGCCGCCACCGCTGCGTCGCCCAGGCATGCTTCATCAACCGCTGCTACAAAAACACGCTGCCCGGTTGGGAAGATTGGCTGTTTTCCTTCCGCTACCGAGACTAGCCAATCGTGGGTATGCTCGTCCGCTGCGTCGATAATAATCAGTTGTTCAGTTTTATCTTGGGATTCGTCCTTCTGCCGATTGGCATCCCATATCTGGTGACCCGAACAATAGGCAATAACGCATTGACTTTCCACATCTGGTGATCCGTCGAGTCGCACCTTCTCTCTCCGCTGCGTTCCTGGATGGCTTACTGGCAGGACCTAGCCCACGAGGAGCTGCTTCCGGCTTTCCGGCATCAAGGCTTCGGCGGGTGGCTCGCTCAGTTTGAGGCTGCGATGTACCTGAAAGGCATCCCCATCCAGCCGTTGCAACACAGTCCTCTGCGATATCTTCCCGCGCGACCTGCTGCGCCGGATTTCCTGCCCTGCCTCGGGCAGCCAGCCGTATGACGAGCTGCGCGCTGCCAAATGTACTATTGCACCTTAGTGTGGGCAAACACCTGCGTAACTAGCACTACCAAACATTTATTACTTGAAAAGAAAGAAATCCGTGCAATAGTAAACACATCTCGGCTTGAGCATACAGAACCACTTTTTCGAAAACACAAGGTTCTGGCAGCAAATAATATTTACACACACAAACTCCTATGTGCCTACAGAAAATCAGTGCACGGAAGATCATAAACAGTTTCAAATTTAGCACACCTTACAAAAAATAGAAAAAGCTATTCTTTCCGGTACCAGACACCATAGTTTGCTCCCTTCTCGCGCACTTTTTACGCCACCGAAAGAATTAGACATTCATTACCATCCATTTTAAATGACTTTGACTTCCAGAGCGTGGATGTCATTTCAATCCCGCGTACACACATCGCCAATCTTTTTGTGGTGTGAACCATATTGATTTTGTTTTTCATGTCCGTATTCCCCTTCTGTTTCACTCTTTCAGTGTTATTTCATCATCTCTGTGTTGTGCACATATGTAACAAAGAATCCTTCATATTCGTTTTCCATTTCGTTTATATGTGCAGTTGTACTTCCAGAAAGACCTGTGAAAAAAAGAAACAATGGTGTTTTAGATATGCACTATATGCCTCCGCATTCCTCCTGATGTACAGGTGGCTGGAGCGCCGTCAAGCTGCCGATAGAGCAGCTTTTTCTCCAGCCACTTGTTTTCGCTCTTCTGTAATTAGTGGAGAAAATAAACATGATTCTTATTAATATTATTGTTATTATTAATAATATTGTGGCGGACTTCGGCGTCGCCTACTGTCCGCTGCCGCTCTACGACGCTGCAGATCCGCTGTCGCCGCAGCCAGCAGCTGTCCCAGCCTCGCTCTCACCCACGGACCCTTCTTCAGAACCCTGCCCACATCGGCAACCCCTGGCTGCCTCCCCGCCACTCCTGCCTAAAAAACGACGCTGAACCAGTGCCTGTCCTCACACTGTCCTTTGGCATCTTGGCGGCCCCGGCCCTCTCAGCGGCCCGGCCCTCGCAACAGCCACGGCCCTCCCGACAGCCACGGTCATCTCGGCGGACTCGGCTCTTCCGGGGCCCATGGATCTAGGGGCGTCCACGGCTCTCCCGGCGCCCACGGCACTCTCGGCGGCCACGGCCCTTCCGACAACCCGGGCCCTCCCGACAGCCCTGGCCCTCCGACAGCCCGCGCCCTCCTGGCAGCACTGGCCCTTCGACAGCCCGGGCCCTCCCGACAGCCCGGGTCCTTCCGACAGCCCGACCCTCACGACAGCTCGGGCTCTCCGGACAGCTCTGTCCCTCCCGACAGCATGGGCCCTCCGACAGCCCGGGCCCTCCCGACAGCCCTGGCCCTTCCACAGCCCGGGCCCTCCCGACAGCCCGGACCCTCCCGACAGCCCGAGTCCTTCCGACAGCCCCGACCCTCCCTACAGCCCGGGCCCTCCGGACAGCACTGTCTCGCCCAACAGCCTGGGCCCAGCCGACAGCCCGGGCCCTTCGACAGCCCGTGCCTTCCCGACAACCTAGGCCCTCCCGACAGCCCCGGGCCTGCCGAGAGCCCGTGCTCTACCGACAGCCCCGGCCTTCCCGACAGCCCCGGCCTTCCCGACAGCCCCGGCCTTCCCGACAGCCCCGGCCCTCCCGGTGGCCTCGACACTCCCGGCGGCTCCGGCCCTCCCGGAGGCCCAAACCCTCCCTGCAGCTCCGCCTCTCCAGGCGCCCCCGATTTCCACTACCTCGCCAGCACCCCCTACGTCCGCTGTTCAGCGCCAGTGGCAAGGGCGCCTTTCGCGCGGCAGCCCGTCACTTTCAGGCCAGTCGCTCCGGGGTTGGCTGTGAGCGCGTCCCAGCAGCCTTGTGCCGTCCACCACAGCCGAAACCCTGCCTGGAACATTGCAGCGCCTGCAGCCCCCATCTGGGTACCGGGCAGCTCGGCCCGGCATCACCTGCGCTAATCTTGCGACCCGCAACACACACAGCTCCCTCTGCTGCCCCACCCCTCAGGCACCGGCAATCAGCTGCTGCACCTTAACCACCGCCACAGGGTCAACTTCGCAGGCTGACCATGTTGTTCACCTGCCTCTCCACGTCCCTTGCGGCACCCCGAAACATCGGCCGCAGCGCCACAGCCACAGTCGCTCGCCTGAGCCGCGTATTCTGGCCGGGACGACTCCTGACGCTTCCAGTTTTTACAAGCCCTGAAGGCTCTCCACTCCGCGGGGGGAGTATGTTGCGACATACTCTGCGCACATTTTCGCGCAGCCTCCGCCTTGTTATCATCCGGCCCAGCGTAACCCGACCACGCGCAGGACCCCGTTACCGATAAAGCACAGCGCCACCGCTGCGTCACCTGAGGCATGATTCATCAACTGCGGCTGCAAAAACAGGCTGCCCGGTTGGGAAGAGCGGCCGTTTTCCTTCCGCTGCCCAGGCGAGCGTAGCGTGGGTATGCTTGTCCGCTAGCGTCGCTAATAAACAGTTGTTACGTTTTATGTTGGGACTCGTCCTACCGAATGGCATCCCACAATATATTAATTCTTCCGATCCAGAAGTCGCCGCGCTTTCGCTACGCAAACCTTGGCCTAACAGAGGTAGGCCACCAGGAATGTTTTTTTCTTTGCCCACCCGGAACCCATAGTGGCGCAATCCACATCAGCAGAGAGGACTTGCCTTTTTTTTGTTCACCTGAGCTGTTCCACCGCTAGAAAGCGAGCGGACTGGGAGTAACATCCATGACCTCGACAGAGGGGCTATAGAGGCTGCGTGTGTGTGTATTTCAGACCCACTCAGACAGAGAGAAGTCCTGCGGGATGCCGACTAACGCACTGCCGCTCCCTGCTTTGGCATTGGCAGGGCAGCATTCGCTGTGCATGCTTGGGGCGTAGATGGCCCTATCATAGTGGCCAAAGTGGCTGCAGCAGGAGCCAGACTGATGTGTGGTGCTCCGTCCCTGCACATCACCTCAGCGAAGCTGTGTTTTGTTGTGAAAGAGAATGTGTTTTTAAGCGCAAAATACCTTGTCGTTTTTTATTGCAATGATTTCCTTCGTCCTTAAGTTGATTATCGCTTCTTCTTTCTTGCACGCCCTCGAGTATGCATCATTGTATCCAGAGCTTACGTAGCACGGGGCTGCGTACATTCACCAGAATGGTGACCCTTAGGAGCACAACTTGCTCAAATTTTGCGACCGCGGCAACTCCGTGGGCTGTGGCTGAACGTTTGACAATTTGAAACATTTGCGGCGGTTGGTTTAGTTTTGTTTATTGGGGTTTAACGCCCCAAAGCGGCTCAGGCTATGAGAGTCGCCGTAGTGAAGGGCTCCAGAAATTTCGACCACCTTGGGTTCTCTAACGTGCACTGACAATGCACAGTAGACGGGCCTCAAGAATTTCGCCTTCATTGAAATTCCACCCCCACGGCTGAGATAGAACCCGCGTCTTTCCGGCCAGCAGCCAAGCGCCGTACCCACTCAGCCACCGCGGCCGCTTCTGCGAGGGTTGGGTATGTATGGTCTTACATGTACTTTCAAATATGCTACTTCAGCTTTATCGGGCAACGCAGCAACGCACTGGTGTTGAACGTTAGGATCAGGTATTTTGTGCCTATATCTTTATTGTCCTTCCGAATCTTGATTCATGAAAATGTGTGACGTGTTGGTGGCTGAGCCCTTTGAGCATATTTGTTTTGGTGATGTGGACAAAATCAAGTCATTATAGACAAAGAGATTCAGACAGTGTTCTGAGATGGATGGGTAGTCGCAGAGAAATGTATTTCCCCTATGGACACCAGGCTTCGAGCAAGTTCTTGCAATAAGTCAGCGCTGGCTATTTTTACACCTTGTATCCAATTCCCCAGGTTTCTGTCAGGCAATTCGATACAACGAAGCATTCTTTCCTGCTTAGCTTTTACTACGCGATGGATTGCATGGTATTTGAGGAGAGTTGTCTTTCTTTTGCGAAAAAGTTATCTCCCTCGTGCCTCATTCCACCGTCGTTTGAGAGAGCGATCATGTTAGGAAAGGGGGAGCCATAAAACATAAATTTTCCGGTCACGGTGCCAGCCGCGCACCACGGAGATTATCAGGGGGTGGGACACTAACTTTCAAGCAACTCCTGTCCACGACATTTGTACACCTCCACTATAACTCAATATGACGCAACTCAGGGTGCTTGGCCACACAAGGTTAACCCTTGCCACCAGGAAAAAATTAAAAGTGAAGAAGAGAGGAGTAGACAGGAAAGTTGCAAGAAAAAGATAGGGAATGAACGATGGACGGGAAGGCAGGGAAATGCGACAGCCGATTATCCCTGTTCGAGTCAGGTCGTAGATGCCGTCTATGGAAAGCTGGGGCCAGAATTGTGTGTTGCCTCCGCCGAGGGGCGTTAAAAGTCCAAACGCTCGGCACCGGCTAAAACACTAGGACCGCCTCTATCCCGGACACGGTGGTACCACTCACGGCTAGGCGCGGGTGCTCGAGTCCGTGGTTACGCACTGCTCACCATCATCCCCCCGGTGGGAGGATGTGCCGGCGCATGCTCGGGAACCCGTGCAGTCGCTGCTCACCAACTTCGGCATGCAGAAGATGCTACTCTGTGGGGACGCGGTAAATCTCTCCTGTATAACATCGCAAACAAAGCGATAAAGCCGCGTGTGGGCAGCTTTGAAGAAGGAACAAAGAAACCCTAGAAAGATTAGCAGCTGCTCCACCTGTGATATACTCTGTAGTGCTTTATTTAGCATGATATTTAAATTACAGCACAACATCATTCAACTGCCTAAAAACCCACAACTTCATGTAATAACGAATAAACAAACTGAAAATTGTGTTCTAAGGTTTATTTTATTGACTGCCACTATCCGGAGTGAGTTCAATCTCATTTTATTGCAATACTCCCGACAAGCCAAACCATTCACGATGATTCAGCCAAGGATCAATGTGTCGAAGTTGGCGGGTATTTGCAGCCTGCAGTAGGATAAACCTGGTAGGCTGTGCGGTTAGGGCACAAGTACTGGTACTCTCGCTCACAATTAGCTGAAGGCTGTTGTTGTGCACGGGAATGCCAAACGTGCAATTCACATCTTAACACTCCTGCAAAAAGAAATCGGGCAGTATGACTTAATTATGCTGCTTGAATCGTTGTTAGAGATTGCAAATTGACTAAAGTATTTGTACCTATACGAACTGGTGCTTTCTCTGAAAAGCTGATAAGTACACGGAACACAATGCCTGCTTAATAGCAAAATTTTCCTAGTTAGAGCAAGCTTAGACTTCAGTTAGGCAAACGAACAGGCTGGCTTTGGTGAAGACTACTCGACAGCAGGCCGTATTGCTGCCACAGCATTATAAGTCTCCCGAGAAAAAATACACCGCAGTGCAGATATTTCCCTGAAACGCAAGTGACGTCACCAGAATAGAAGTGACAAATATGTTTCGACATAATTTCACTTCATCAATGCCACAACCTGTGACACTTCTGATTCAGCGTCTAAGCACCAGCTAGATGATCCCGTGAGATTTCTGGCTGTGTGTAGGCAGAAGTTTTGGGTGCGTAACGCAATCATGGAGAATGACATGAAAGTCGATGTAAAGGCATTAACAACTTCTAATGCTATCGCAGCGCCAATATATGTTGCGAATACGTGTCCCTGTGATTTTGAACAACATCATGCACGTGACAGAAAAATGCGAAGATTATCAATAACCTCTTATTATACACGTCAGGAGTGACGAACAAGAATATGACATTGTTGTGAAGTGACGTCACATGTGCTCACTAAAACTGCGTCTGCATGAAAATTGTTTACCAGCTACGCAAGCAGCGATTGGCACCATCACATTTTCATTACTCTATAAAAGGGCACTGAATCGTTAAATAACTGTTCTCTTCACTCTGGCGTCCGACTGATAAAAAGCAGTTGGAGCCGAGGCAGCCATGGCAATGGCCTTCGGCAGGATCGACGAGTATCGCCTCGAGACTAACGGATCATACGACAAACACGTCCAGGCGCAGAAAATATTTTCCGAAGTGAATAGGATCACGAAAAGAGCGTAGAAAAGAGTAGACCTGCTGAGTGCTTGCTGCAAAGAAGCGTACGGGCTTATCGTTACACTGGTGAAGCTAGCAAGACAAAGAACAGCAACCTACGACGATCAGCTGCCACGAAGCAGCTGCATCCTACGACGAAGCACCTACGACGAAGCAGCTGCATCCAAGGCTTTGAAAGCTGCATGCAAGGTTTTTGTTCCACAAGAGAAATCAGGCTGCCGAGAAATCTGTTGCGAACTGTGTGACGGCTCTTCGCAAGCTAGCGGAAGACTGCGGCTTTCGCAACGATCGGGAAGCTCTCGCTGGACATCATGACGTGGCATTGTTTCATATGTGGCCTCCAGAACGTTGTAGTTCAACACCGACTTCTCGCAGGACAGGACCTTGCATTCAAGTTTACGTACGACATGGCCGCAGCAGCACAAGTGACAGCAAAGCAGCAGCGAGTAATACGCAAGCAAGGAAGATACGAGGCGAAGGACATTTAGCGCACGATACAAAAAGCCCGGAAGACACCACGGCTGAAGGACCAGGCTGCTACCGGTGCAACGGTCTACATGCTTCACATTTATGAAAGTTCTAGAAAGGCGGCATCAAGTGCAAAAGGGTAGGTCATATAGCGCAGATTGTCAAAACGCGAAAGTACGGCGGCTCGGAAGACGACTCATGAGCAAAAGAGGAAGAGGGATAAGAGAAAGGGCGCGTAGTAATTTGAGTGCATTGTTTTCTGTCTGTGAAGGGAATCAGCAAGGACAGAAGTTTTTTGTTAAAGTAGAAATTCAAGATTAAGATATCGCGATTGGGGTTGGTTCTGGAGCGTCGTGTTCAATTGTAAATGAAGATACATTTGGAGTGATCGAGAGTACCTAGCGACAAATACCGCTCCAATATTCTCGTACAACTCTCCCAACCTGGTCAAAAGAGGCGTTACGTGTGCTGGGTCGAGTGACCGTCTTGGTTGAATTCAAGGGCCCGAATGGATAAGCTGACTTTGCTGGCAGTAAAGAAGCGAGGCAGCAGCCTGATTGGGCGAAACTGATTTAGTTCGTTAGGCATTGGCTTGCTGAGAGTTCAGCGTCTATGCGTGGAAGACGTGTCCCACAATTCTTGAAATGTTTTGCAGGGACCTTCCTGGATTCAACGGACCACAAGCTCACATAAAACTGAAAGATGACACTCAACCGATGTTTCAGCCGAGCCCTCGACGACCGGTTCAATAAAATTGCTTCAACGACAACGTGGCCCAGGAAGTGGCGCACTTGTTGCAACTAAAGCTATGGGAACCTGTTGAACACTCGATCTGGGCTGCACCACAGGTAATGGTAAGAAAGAAAAGACAGAACATCACGTCTGTGTAGTGAACGTAGACAGTAAACAAAGCTGGTAAAAGCAGCGGCTACCCCTGTGCACTACCTCTGAATATGTTTGGGCGTGTTGGTATTACATCGTAACTAAAGAAAACATACTGCAGGAACAAAAAGACGAAGGACAACGACAAGACAGGAGAAGCGCTTTTCAAGCAAGTTTGTTTATCAAGCTGGACATAGGTCAAGCTTATCAATAGCATAGGATAGACGACGAGTGGGCTCAGGTGCTTACAGTTAGCACAATAAAAGGATTGTTCAAGATTAATCGGCTGCCGTTTGTAATTTCGGCTCTGCCCTGGGTGCTTCAACGAGTCACAGACACGCCGTTAGCAGGCATTCCCGGCGTGACAGCCTACCTTTATGATACCTTGATTTTGATGTAATGCAGAAGGGTAACGCCGAGAGATTAAACACCATGCTATCGCGTCTGCAGGACGCGCAGTTAAGAACAAATAAGGACAATCGCAAAATACAATCAGACCAGTCTCTAATTCTTTGGTCCCTGGATGGATGACACTGGACTACATCCGAGCCGAATCAAGACGGACGCTGTTCAGCAAGCGCCTGCGCCTAGAAACAAGGAGCTGCAAGCCTTATTGGTGGTTACTGAATTTTTAAAGCAGTTTCCTCAAGAGGAAGACTGAAGCGGCGAAAACACTGTATTCACTGCTCGACCGTGACCACGACTGCATGTAGACAGGTGAGAGTCAAAGTGCGTTTGACGCTCACCTGTCTCGCCTGAAAAAGCTACCGGGGAGTGTTTTCGTTTAAAACTTGCCGGCGCATGTTGTGAACTGTGTGCTTACCATCGTTCACGAAAAATGTGATGACAGCGCTCTAAATCAGAGAAAGTGTTAACGCTCCCGAAGAGCGTTTTCGTTTGTAGTTCGCCGGGGTGTGTTGTGAACTGTATGCCTGCCATCGTTGTCGGAAAACGTGATGACAGCGCACTTAATGAGAGCAAGTCTTAACACTCCCGAAGAGTGTTTCCGCTTGCAGCTTGCCGGCGCATGTTTTGAACTGTTTGCTTCCCATCGTTGTCGAAAAATGTGATGACAGCGCACTTAATGAGAGCAAGTATTGCCGCTCTCTAAGAGTGTTTCCGTTTGCAGCTCGTCGGCGCATCTTGTGAACAGCATATATGCTTAACATCTTTGCGGAAAATGTAATGACAGCACACTTGATGGGAGAAAGACTTAACGCTCCAGTTGAAGATTTCCGTTCGCAGCTCCTCGGTGCATGTTGTGAACTGTATGCATTCCATCGTTTTCAGAAAGTGTGACGACAGTGCACTTAATGAGAGAAAGTATTAACGATTTTAAAGAGCGTTTCCGTTTTCAGCTCGCCAGCGCATGTTGTGAACTCTATGCTTCCCATCGTTGTCGGGAAATGTGATGAAAGCGCAAATAAGGAAAGCAAATCTAAACGCTAACAAAGAGCGTTCCCGTTTGAAGTTCACCGCCGCATGCTGTGAACTCAATGCTTACCATTGTTGTCAAAAAATGTGATGACATCCCACTTAATGAGAGGAAGTATTAACGCATCTAAAGATTTTTTCCGTTTGCAGCTCGCCAGCACATGTTGTGAACTCTATGCTTTCCATCGTTGACGGGAAATGTGATGACAGCGCAATTAATGGCAGCAATTCTTAACTCTCCCGAACAGCGTTTCTGTTTTCAGCTCGCCGGCGCATGGTGTGAACTGTATGCTTACCATCGCTGTTGGAAATTGTGATGACAGCTCACATAGTAGAAAAAGAATTAACGCTCCCGAAGAGCCTTTCCGTTTGCAGCTCGCCGGCGCATATTGGGATAACAATGTTTACCATCCTTGTCGGAAAATGAGATAAGAGCGCACTTAATGGGAGCAAGTCTTAAAGCTCCAGAAGAAAGTTTCAGTTTGCAGCTCGCCGGCGCTTGTTGTGAACTGTATTCTTACCATCATTGTCCGAAATATGATGACAGTGCACTTAATGAGAGAAATACTTAACGCGCCCGAAGAGCGTTTCCTTTTGTAGGTCACCGGCGCATGTTGTGAACTGTATCGTTGTCGAAAAATGTGATGGCAGCGCACTTAATGAGAGCAATTCTTAACGCTCCCGAAGAGCGTTTTCCTTTCCAGCTCGCCGGCGCATGTTGTGAACTGTATGCTTTCCATCGCTGTCGGAAAATGTGATGACAGCGCACTTATGACATCAAGTACTAACCCTCCCGAAGAGATTTTCGGTTTGCAGCTCGCGGGCGCTTGCTGTGAACTGTATGCTTACCACCGTGTCGTATAATATGATGACAGCGCACTTAATCAGAACAATTCTTAGCGCTCCCAAAGAAAGTTTCCGCTTGCAGCTCCCCGGCGCATGTTGTGAACTGAATGCTTACCCTCATTGTCCGAATTATGATGAGAGTGCACTTAATGAGAATGTCTTAAAGCTCCTGAAGAAAGTTTCTGTTTGCATCTCGCCGGCGTATGTTGTAAAACTGTATGCTTACCATCGTTGGAAAATGTAATGACCGCGCACCTAATGAGAGCAAGTCTTAACGCTCCCGAAGAGCCTTTCCTTTTGAAAGTCGCCGCCGCATATTGTGAGCCGTATGCTTCTCATCGTCGTCGGAAAATGTGATGACAGCGCACTTAATGAGAGCAAGTCAGCGCTGGCGAAGAGCCTTTCCGTTTGCAGCAAGCCGGGGCATGTTGCGAACTGTATGCTTACCATCGTAGAAGGAAAATGTGATGACCGTGCACTTAATGAGAGGAACTATTTAATCACCCGAAGAGCTTTTTCGTTTTCAGCTCTCCGGCGCATGTTGTGAACTGTATGCTTACCATCGTAGTCGGAAAATGTGATGACCGTGCACTTAATGAGAGGAAGTATTTAATCTCCCGAAGAGCTTTTTCGTTTGCAGCTCGCCGGCGCATGCTTTGAACTGTATGCTTACCATCGTAGAAGGAAAAGGTGATGACCGTGCACTTAATGAGAGGAACTATTTAATCTCCTGAAGACCTTTTTCGTTTTCAGCTCGCCGGCGCATGTTGTGAACTTTATGCTTACCATCGTAGTAGGAAAATGTGATGACCGTGCACTTAATGAGAGGAACTATTTATTCTCCCGAAGAGCTTTTTCTTTTGCAGCTCGCCGGCGCGTGGTGTGAACTGTATGGTTATCATCGTAGTCGGAAAATGTGATGACCGTGCACTTAATGAGAGGGAGTATTTAATCTCCCGAAGAGCTTTTTCGTTTGCAGCTCGCCGGCGCATGTTTTGAACTGTATGCTTACCATCGTAGTCGGAAAATGTGATGAATTAGCACTTAATGAGAGGAAGTATTTAATCTCGCGAAGAGCGTTTCCGTTTGCAGCTCACCGGCGCATGTTGCGAAATATACGCTTACCATCGTTGTCGGAAAATGTGATGACAGCACACTTCTGAAATTCGTCATAGAAGTGAAAGTGATAGGTCCTCTTTTCCCAGGTCGAACCTAGAAAAAAATTTAATGAAATTGTCTTGAAACTAATGCGTGAGGCATTTAAACTAATTTCGCGATTTCACAACCAAATTATTGCATTTGCAACCGCTTTCTGAAATTGTCAGGCCAGAAGAATCAGAAAGGCTTTCTAATCTCAATGAATACAAAGGAGAGACAAAACCTGTATTAAAACGCAAGAATCATAGTCACATATTGCAGGTGAGTGTGAAATATTCTTTTAAATGAACACCAATTGGAAGGAAGCTTGTATCCAGTATAACCCTGCTATATTTGTTTAAATGCGGCGTCTTTTTTGCAGTTGTATGTATTAATATATGTACGTATGAGTGTGTATGTATTAATATATGTATGTATGTGTGTATGTATGTGCGTATGTAAGTATGTATGTATGTATGTATGTATGTATGTATGTATGTATGTATGTATGTATGTATGTATGTATGTATGTATGTATGTATGTATGTATGTATGTATGTATGTATGTATGTATGTATGTATGTATGTATGTATGTATGTATGTATGTATGTATGTATGTATGTATGTATGTATGTATATATGTATGTATGTATGCATTCAGGCATTTATATATGTATGTATGTACGATTTTGAGCACAGTGGGACACTTAAACATATACCACCGCATAAGAATACCTACTATTAGAATTGTTTAGGGGGGGGGGGGGGTGCATCACCACCTGATGACCGCTCCCGAGTTGAAACGTTAGTATTGCAGTGCTATGTGCTTTAGCGTCTGTAACTTTACTTCATAAGTACACGCAATCTGTTTTACATATTACTTTGCATGAAAGGCCATATATATTGTGTAGAGAGAGAGCGAGAGAGCGAGAGAAAAACCTTATTTTCCACCGATACAGGATGCACCCCTACCTTCCCAACTAAGGTACTCGTACCTGGAGGGGAGTAGGCGGCTCCGCACCAGGAGGCCTGTGTGGCGAACCGCTCGGTTATTCGAGGATTCGGTCGCCAGGCGGATGGCTTCGAGTTGGTCTTCAAATTTTGAGTTTTGAAGGAGAGACTCCCAAGCTTCCTCATTACAAATGTTTACGCCAGTCTCAGGTGAGCAGGGACTATGCCTGATTATGTGGCTTAGTGCCCCTCTCTAGGCGCTTTCTTTACAACTGTCGTGTTGTCTGCCGTCTATGCTAAGGAGATCTTCTGAAATCTTCTCATGCTCCTTCCTGTTGACCAGTTGTTTGTGCGGTGTGGCGTAAGATTGTGTAGTGAGGTTCTAGTAGTCGGAACTATCTCTGAAGGATATATTGTAGCAAGCCGAGACAGATACGCCTCATGCCCCAGAATATGAAGATGGGAAGCAAGACACCATCGGCCAGGACGAGATCATTGCTGCGGTTACACTAGTCTCCTTTTGTGTTCGACATCATTTGGCTTTGTGTAATCTGCGACACAAGCTATACTTTGCTACGAGCCCTCTCAATTCCTCGAGACGCCAGTTCACTGACACCGTGGAGCTTCGAATTCATGTGCGCTCGACCAGAACCATGCCAGATATTGTATCACCTTTGCAAAACAGAGGCGCATTGGAAGTGGCCTAACAATTGTGTTTTAAGGGCACGAAAGCTGCCGCTGTATATTTGTGCCGAAGCACTGTACACAGAGGCAGGTATCGACTTTCGACTGAGAGCGTTGTCTTGTCTGCAGTGCTGAATTGCCTAAAGTTATAGGCAATGGGATAATGCCTGCAGATTGCAGTTTATGCGGCAGTTCACACCCTTTAACTCAGTGTGCTTCAGAGGAGCTTAGCTGCTGTTTCTGCTCGATTTTTCACGCGGCAGCGGAGAGTAGCTCTGCAACGCATAAGCAGCGAAATGGCGGGCCCTATAACTGCAGATATGTCTCCAAACTCTGGCGCGGAGCTTCTACAGGTATTAAACCAGGACAATTATTGTTTTGCAAATGGAAGTGCAAAAGGAAACAGAATCTCTAAGTTTCCTTCGATACACTAAGTTTATCGCCTACATTTGCAAAGAATAATAGCCCACACCGACAGGTTCGTTTTTTTTGCCTAAGGTACAAGATATTCAAAAAAATATAATGCATTTTTCTCGCGCTCGCGAGTTGGTTTAGGTTCTTCGGTCTATTTGGTTTTAGATTAGTTCCACATTGTTCCGGATGGCCGAATTTTTCTTCGTTCAGACGCTTCTAAGTTTTATGCGGACAAGTCTTGCTCTATCTCGACCAGCATCCCCTCGACTTCAGGACCAAACGGGCCCCTCTGCAAGTTCTCCTTAACGCCCTTGCACCCACGCCCCCCAATGATTCTCAGCAGACTGCACACCGGTAACTCTCAGGGGCTACTCAGCCTCACCAACAAAACTCATCACTTCTGAGACGCCCTGCCTGATTACATCACAAACATGCACTTCCTTCCATCGTTACAGCAAACATATACAACCCCCATCCCAGCCGACAGCCTCTTTGGAATCACTTCTGCAAGAGCTACACTACCTAGCAAAGAAAGTTCCACTTCTAATCGGTGGGGACTTCAACAATATTTATACTGACTGGAGATACGCAACCCCGACTCATCGAGGTCGCAGGCTCTGAACACGTTTCCGACGCCCACGCGGATCGGCAACAGCGTCAGCGTAGACACCTGCCCAAACCTGGCGCTGATCCCCTGCATTCGCGGTGTTACCTGGTACATAAACCAATAGACACTGAGCAGCTACTGTTAAAATATAACAATCACCTCGCCAAGCTTATACAACACGCACACTTATTAACTGGCATGACGTTCAAGCTGCACGCACCGCCCACCCTCACACTTTCAATA
Organism: Amblyomma americanum; assembly: GCF_052857255.1. Classification (NCBI taxonomy): domain Eukaryota; kingdom Metazoa; phylum Arthropoda; class Arachnida; order Ixodida; family Ixodidae; genus Amblyomma; species Amblyomma americanum. The sequence continues at coordinate 53,556,289 of NC_135505.1, read as the reverse complement.
CAGACAACGAAGCCTAAGAACCACATTTAAGAACTACATCATGGAACAGTGTTCATAGCCATTTACATATGGTGTTTGTTTTTATCTTTTACATTGGGCGTGTGTGCACGTGCTATTAGTTTTTGTGATTGTTACCTATGAATCTGTTTTTTCTTAATAAAATGTAGTTGCCAGTCAGATCTCGTCTGTTTTTTTCTTGTTCTATGTATTTCGTCAATTCGTGCTCTTGCCTAGAAGAAAATTGATTCCGATGTTGCAGTCGGATCTTTTCTACTAACCGGAAGGTCATTCAGATTCTTCATTAGATTACCACACTTCGGAAAAAAGCAGATATTGGAGTTCAGAGGGCCCAATAATTCTTCAACCTTTTTAAATGCAGTTGGCAGCGGAAAATTTTAAATTGCCTTCACGTTGCGGTCTGTTGGCTTGTGGAGTGACAAGATGGCATTAGTAATAGTGAGTGGTCTATATTAAATTAATAATAAAAATGAAGGAAAAGATTTTTGTTAGCCCCGGCTTCTGCCATCAATACTGAAGCACCTGAGCTGCGGCAGCGGTAAATTATGATAGCAGGCACAAAAGAAAAATGAAATGACTACATGTTATAAGAACATAGAACTATTTTAGCGATGCTGAAGAGGCACTTGTTCAAGTTAATTACGAGGCCTTATTCTTCAAGTCGATAGAAGGCGGCTTGGAGGTGAACGTCATTGTCAGAACCGGAGGATCTTGCGAAGAGATCATCGAGGTAGGACAGCACCAAGTCAACACCTCACTGGACCTTGTTGATAGTTCCCTGAAATGGTTGTGCAGGGTTGCACAATGCAAAATGCATCCTCAGGTACTAAAAGAAGGATGGTGTGGCAATGGCCATCTTCGGAATATCAGCGGGCTCGGCAGGAATCTGTTAGTAAGCTTTGACTAAGCCAAACTTAGAGAAAACCGTGCACCCAGCAATAGTTTACATGAAGTCTTCGATATGAGGACGGGACCAGCGGCGTGGTGAGGTGTGCGTGTTGAGGGCGCGGTAAACTCCAAATATATATCTCTAGAAGCTCGGATCTTTAATGCCACGTGGAATGGTGGTGCCGTGTCGCTCGAGGGAGAGCGCATGGTGCCGAGTTAAAGCAAGTACTCAAACTTGCGGCGAATGATAGGCAGCCTCCCGACAGGCGGCGGGGGCGACAAAACACGCAGAGTCCAAAGGTCATGATCTGGTCGCCGATCGAGCGCTTCACATTGAACAATGTCGAGTAAGGCTTCCTAATATAGGGAAAATCAACTTTGCGTACAGCGAAGCGAGGACAAGACCATGAAGCCCCGTCGCCGACGCGGTCGTTAGTGCGCCGTTGATGACGCGGTCCGTGCTGAGATCTATGAGACAGTTAGAGTGCATATCGCCCGCAACGTTGAAGAAACTAAGGAAGCTAGAGCTACGAAGAACTTGCGAGATGTCGGCAATTAATAAAATTGCGCTAGACGTGCGGCGCAGTTCAAGGTTCAGCTAGACCGTTGGCCGTATGTGCGGATAGTATAGTTGTTAATCGCTTGGAGCGGGGAGATCTGCTCGTTGGGTCGGCGATCTGCTGAAGAGGCCTGTATGAAGCTGACCTGTGCTCTCTCTTATTAGGAAAGAGACGAGCCCCAGTGGCTTCGCCCAAGACATAAATTGGCGGCACGTCCGTCCACGAGGTCCACTTGTCGCCGTCAGTGGCCGGCCGCTCCATTTCTCGACAAGCAGCGCGGGTGGGTGCACATGCGGGTCGAGCTGCGGAAGGTTCGGCTGTACTAGCCCACAGCTCAGTGCGAGGTGTCTTGCCGCGTGTTGGCTGATTGCAGATTCGGGGAGCACGAAGGTTCCACGGTGCAATGGTGTCACGACAACCTTGGCTGAAAAGCGCATTACAAGGGCGGTAGAGCATCGAGCCGCCTGTCAAGTGCATCCAGACTACCTTCTACAGTCGCAAGCTGGAAAGCTGCGGTAGTAGCTGGAAATGAAATGGCAATATTGCTGGGGCTCTAATCCCACGAGTAGTCAGCAAGTAGGTCTGCGAGTTCGACTTCTGCACCCAACGGAACATCACCCGCGGCTGCGAAGACGAGGGCCAGGTCCTGTGAGATATGCTGTCTAAGCACCTGACGCGGTAACGTGTGCTGATCACCGGTGGGGTCTCCAAGCAGCTAGCGCATACGACAGAGGAGTTGCAATAGGCGGGTGTCATGACCTTTGTAGCGGTGAGGAGCTGCTGCAATTTGCCTTGCTCGGACGCTGACTTGTCGGCAAAGACAGCTGCCTTCAGTGTGTCTGAGAGGGGTGGGGGTGGCTGGCAAAGGGTTGATATCGCTAATTCTTTTTCGACATCAGTAGGCAAGTAGGACACGAGATGGAGGAAATAGGTCTTCTGGCTGGCTTTATGACACAGACGGAAATGCTCCTACACCTACAGGATTAAGGCGTAGGGGCTATTGGGTCAAAATGGATGCAGGTTGAAGTGTTTGAATGCGGCCGACAAAGCACCACGCGGCAGAGTGCCGTGGGGCGTGTGGCTGCCGGTAGGAAGAGTGGAACAGAGACAATTTATGAGAGATGGTTGGGATTGCGTATTCGATGGGGAGTCAACACTTCTATCGGTGCTAAGGCGAGAAAGAACAAGGTCCGAGAGAGCTATGTCTTCGAAATGCGCTTTTTATTGAGCTGCGCGCAAGGCGGGCTCTATTGTTATTTTCTTCATGAACTGGCGCCGCACACGACGCTTGTTCTGGCCTCCAATCAAAGCGCAACGCAAGAGCGCGAAACAGGCATTCAAGTAATTCTCATACACAAAAGTCACATGCAAATATGCTGGAAACGGTTTTCGGGGCTTTATAGATAATGTGCTAAATCGCAGTCGCGAATGGTGTCGGGAAAGAAGACAGATCCTACATAATAATATTGACTACGTGTTTTTAGGATGTGTTCAGAAAACTTGAGTAGGAGAGGTTAGGGATAATACCTTACGGAAAGTAGGTGCTGAGTATATCCGATCTGTTTATGTCATTCAGGGGAGATAATTGTGAGCATGAATAAAGATTTATCAAACAAAACAAAGCATTAGATGTCAACTCTATTTCAAGGTAAACGAAACGAACGTTTAAGAGTGTCGAATGAAAACAACTGTTTACAATAGGCAGCAAAGCATCGCATTGGCATGGCAGCAAAGCATTGGTATGAGGATACTTCTACGTAGAGAAAAACAGTGATACTCGATACGGACGACGAAATGGAATGAATAGAATATAAATTTGGTCGAGTACAATAGGCACAGACTTTAGACCTAGGAATTACAGCCCCTTGAATCTGTCAAGGAAATAGTATACAACGGTTTTAAATTACTGGTAAAGAACAAAAAACCGCTTTGTGAATAACTCACCATGCGATTTCAGTTAGCAAGCCATGAAAAATGTCCGAATTAAATAGTGTGCTCTGTCTAGTTTTGTCGGCGCTGGTACGTTCCTCATTTACTGGCCTTGATTGTTGATCACAGTTCACTCGTATAATTATAGAAAAGAGAAAATAGCTTTTCGCACTGAGAGTATTTTAAATAAATGAAAAAGCCGCAAAACAGGGTCACTAATTCTTGAAGGCGTTAACTAAAATTCTAAATCCATGAATAGCCATTTCTTATTCTGTCAACCGTAATCTGGAACTTTTGATATGAGGTGCCGCTGAAGTTTGTGCATTATAGCACAAGCTGTATATAGCCCTGTTAAGGCATCCCCGCTGTTTGCTGGCAAAAACAGCCAATGGTGGCGGTACCTTCAATTCATTTTGTGCCTTTTCTACCATATAGTCAAGTCAAGTTTATTTCAGCTTTGTCTTACTAAAAAAAGTAAAAGCTCCTTCAGTAGAACCAACTCATTTGTGGTCAGAAAACGGTAATCACTGGATAGGGGTTAACTTCAATTTGACTTTCATCTAAGCGCACAGAGAACGTTACGAACTAGCTGAACGAATACGGGCGCCCTAGAAACCACGCTTTAGAACAGAATTCGTCCTTGCAGCAAGCACTGAATTCGCCCCTGCAGCAAAGGAAAAAATCGGCAGCGAAACTCACTTGTGCTTACGTGCGAGAATTCGAGAGCAACACTGTGCCTGCACTATAAATAGAAAGGAGTAAAAAGAGAGTAAGCTGTCTTCTAGAGCAATGACATTTATAAAATGAAGTGCGCTAGAGGACACATAAAAGTTCAGTTGATAGTCTGCGCTTGTGTTCTGTCTCCTCGTTCGCTTTTGTCCTCGTTTTTTTGCGCTGTCAAGTATGAACATATTACACCCTTTTTGTTCCCATATAGGGGTATTTTTTTGTAGTGTGGGTGCACTGACACTCATATACACCACTCACACATGCGCGCACATATGGCAGAACTCGGAGCGTTATAAGACAAGCGGTTGCATAACAATTTTGATAGGAAAATTTGTGTTTGGGGGGAAAAGAAAATGGCGCCGAAGTTCTTCACATCTAGGCGGACACCTCAATCGCCCCTTAAGAGAAGTAGTTAATACTCAGTGAAAGCATACAATTGAAGGAGCATATGTACTCATTTGGTATTCCTGTCGCAAGCTAGCCTCCAACTTGACTAGCGCATGTAAACTATATACGCAGAGAAATCATACGACGCAACCTTGAACGCTATACGACAAATGGCTGCATCGCAATTTTATTACAAATGTTTCCGAAAAGCTGGCGCCACATGTAGGTCATCCAGTGGGGAGTGTATATAGGCGAACGACATTGATATGATAGTCTGTAATGGCGATGCTTGGCTTGCTCCGTACCTCATACGGCCGCTTGTGACGTCACGCTAGTCTTCTCGCTATCATTGCAATATTTTGTACAATCTGCAAGTACACCCTAACACGTCGCCAGATTTGCTCGTAATGCGACTTGAATTGCTTTCACCTTAAAAGGGCTGTATTTCTCGAAGAACCTAGAAAGTTCTAAAGTAATAACAATTCCACCTGTTGCTATTCGGTTTGCCCTCAGGCTGTGTGTATTTTAGAACCTACATTTGCAGAAGCTCAAGTGATGAACTTTTCATTGAACCGTGCGCTGTATTCTCGAGCAATCAGAGGAGGTGTTGAAGGCTACTAATACAGCTACTGGGATAATGGGTCACCTTTTCCACATCCACACGTGTCTTTCTAATTCTTAGGGGGTTTAGTGTTTAACGCTTTTTAGAACTGAAATTTGTTGGGAGAATGTTGCATGGCACGTGCGAGCTTACCTTTTTGGTGCAAGGCCTGCATCACGGGCGAGTCATCGAGTAAGTCGTTCCTTGAAACAGTAATTTCAAGTTGGTAGGTGGCTCTAGAAGAAATTTTAGAAAGCTTTTTAAAGGTTGGCGTGAATAAGAGTTTAGATTACCATTTATGCAAGACATTCTGGTAAAAAAAATTTGAAAATGATAGCATACCATGTCAATCAGAAATCTTAAATAATAAAATGCAGGAATGCATTCAATACCTATGCCTTCATCGCTTTGACCAACCCATTTATTTCCTCTTCATGCACCCCACGCTAATCAATCGCAAGCTTGCCACACGCGAAAAAGCGTCTCCAGTGTCATTTGAGCCCCACCTTTAGGTGCCTCTGTGGGCAGTGGCAAACCTGCGCACTCAAGGTGTCTCTGCGAACGTTAGCCCATGACTCTGAATCTGAGTTCTCTGCGATGCAGTTTCTAGGAGCGGATGGAAAGAGCCCTTGGTGCGGCATCAACAATATAAACCCTAAAACTGGTGCTAAATTTGAAAAAAATGAAAATCCGAGGAGGGTTGGTAGTGGCGAAAATGGTTTTGTTTATGGCGGTTTCAAGTCCCAAAGCAACTCAGGCCAACAGAGACGCCGTAGTGGACGGCACCAGAAACTCCCACGACCTGAGCATCTTTAGCGCGCACTGATATCGTGCTATAAGAAAAATGTTTTCTTGACAGGTTTAGGTGCAATTGAGTTATATGATCGGAGGGTGTGACGCAAGTAGGCAAGCAAAAAAGTTTTCGAGACAGTCTAGGACCGATCAATTTCATAATGCTTTGAATGCACATTATACTCACGAACTGAACACAGAAACACTCCTTAAAAACGACGCACGTTTTTTTTTTGTTTTGTACGCGCTTAGTACTTTTCTTTTTTTGCGTCGTCTGTCGCGTTCCAGTGCAGACATTCCACGGCAACTCAGTACATAAGGCACTGGGTTCCTCAGCCGGAGTACCCGTGTTAGGAGCGGACCGCAGCGGCCGCGTTTCGTAGGAGGCGGAATGCAAAAGGTGCTAATGTCCTGTGCGATGTGAGGGCACGTTTAAGGTCCCCAGTTGGTTAAAATTAAGCCACTGTTGTACTTCTTACTCTTTTTATTCTTTCACTCTCAATTTCTTCCTTCACGGCGCAGTAGAGGTGCTCATCGAAAAGTGAGTCAGTTACTGTGCGATTTTCATTCCTCAAAAACCACAAAATTTTTAGGTGTGTATATATTGTGCTTCTGATTGGCATGTAGAGTTCATGCCAAAATTTGTGGCGATTTAGCATTGCTGAGAACGAAATATTGTGCGAAAGCACAATTTAATCGCAGGCGGATACCACCGCCTTACACCTCAAAGCGTGACCTCTTCATCGTCAATGTTATTTACCCTATGTACGACGGCGGCCTATGCACAAGTGCCGCCGTTCCGCAGCAACGTCGTCAACGCGAACGCTTATTGCTCTAGTGCCATGTTTCTGCCACAATACTCTTTATGCCAATGCATGCAACGCACATCTCCCTGACACTAAAGGCACAAAGTTCGAAGCGCGAATATTAGTTTGATAGTTGTATTATATTATGAAAAAGAGGGTGTGCACAGCACAGCGTAGATATCTGTGGCAGTTTAACAGGAGATGCGTTCGGAAGCGCCGATTGCGTCTCGGTTGCAAAATGTTGTAGCCCTGCTTTTACGGTAGTGTTATAGTCTACATAGCACCTGGTCTAAACTTCTGCAACTAAAGTAGCTCAACTAAAGTAAGCCGGAGCTCACAAAGGCAATGTCTCTTCAAGAACGCGATTAAGCTTCGGGTTCAATAGCCTAGCGTATTGAAACTGAAACATAAAAGGGGGCCTTGAGAAGGTCTAGGTCCCTACGTTTCTGGATGGCCATCCATCTTGTCGAGACTTGTGATGAAAGGCAGACCGCTGTTGCTAAAAAAAATATTGGGAATTAAGTACGAAGATTGCGCACACAGCGATGCTCTTGGTATTATAGATGCTTCCTTTTTCTGTAATTTGATGCTGTTTCGAGGCTTTGGCAGCAAATATGGGAGATCAGACTACAGATGCTTATTCTTATCCTTTTCTCGGCGCAACAATGAGCAGCGTGCTCCAGTGGTAGGACCTATCACTTCAACGAAATGAAATCCGCTATTTCTAACTTGACGGATCAGAAATTTCTGGGGCCAAATAGTATTAGTAGCTGGTTCTATAAAGCAGTCTCCCTTGCTTTCAGCTGGTTCTGATGGAGGTTTTCCAGGATTCCTGTGATGTTGGTTTATTGCCGCCGACTTTCTGTTCCTTGCATATTTTATTAATTTGAAAAAGCACAGATACAAATTGCTAGAAAAAGTTTGAAGGATACTTCCCAATTTCCCCCTGTAATACCGAATACAAACTTTTTGTTAATGTTTTTAATCGGCTGCAGCTAGCTTTCGCAATTTGATGGCCTCGTATTTTGTCTGCGGTATCAGGGGCCGCAGCATCCAAATCCACATTCATATTGCACGTTCGTTATTATAGGCAATATCAGACGAGGCCGGCCAAGTAGGTCTTATTAAGAGTGACTTTGCAAATGCATTTGATAAAGTTTGTCATGATCTCTTGTTTGCGGTCTTGGAGCATAAAAAAAGTAGTATATATAGTGCTGAGAACCATAGGAATGTGCTACAACGAATCTTATACAAGTCTAACTTTTAACTTAGAGGTAACCAAGCCTATTATCGCCTTTCTCATTTGTACTGTATCTTGAAACCTTTTCCCTCAATATTGACAACAGCGCTGCTATCCGTAGTGTATCCCTGGTACAATGTGAAGAAAAGATTTTAGCCTATGCAAATAAAATCCCCCTCCTTAGTTCTGACAAAATGTGTGTTTGAGGGGCTGCGTTTACCTGAACAGTTTTGTGGGGTATTAGGTGCAGCTCTTAACACAAATCTAAAGAATTTTTGTTGAGTCAATGGGATGCGAGGCCAGGTCATTTAGGTGGCATAAGCTGGGACTGCGGCGCCCTTCAGTATCTAGGGGTTCTTCTGCATCAAATTCGCAATAGTGGAGCGTACTGGGATTCACAGATAATGTCCATGAGCCGAGAAACCTAGGCTTGGATGGGTAGGAAACTGTCAGTGTTTTCTCGGGCTCAAGTCTGCAATATTTTTTCACTTGCGAACTTGCGTATATGCAGCAGGTTCTCCACGGTGTGACCAAGGAAGTGCAGGTGATACACAGAATATTCGCTACTTTTTATGGCGCTCCCAATGGAAAACCACGCGTTGTGATAATCTATTCTTTCTCTTGATTTTTTTTGGAGTGGGCATTTTTCACTTTTTCGCGAATCAGCAAGCTTCGTGTTTTTTTTGCAAATCGCCAAGCCACCCTTTTTTTAGTAGCTGTGCTTATTACGCATCTTATTGCTCATTTGCTGTCCTATTCTCTACGACTGGTTTGGCTGTCTTGGCGTTGCAAGTTTTGTCATCGACCCGCAGACACATAAGTGATGCTGCCATTTTAAGTTCGATTGATATGCTGTATTTACCTCTTCGGGGATGGAATTTTATAAAATTCTTCCTTGAAGGCAGACGATTTTCTATACACCTCACTGGTGACTCCATGGGATCATTTGCCTTTGTTCACGGTGTATTCCAGGGCTCGGTATTGTCACCAACGCTGTTCAATATTGTCTTCATTCCCCTCTCATGGCGCGTACATGATGTCTGTGACGTCAAGTTCTTTATGTATGCCGATGCTATCTTGGTGTGGAGCACTCACCATGACCTGCTGACTCAAGCCGCGGTGCTACAGTGAGCCTTAGATATTACTGCCAATAATGCTGTCTGCCGGCCTACAGCTTTCCGTGAGCAAAACTGCGTTCAAGTGAATGGCCAACCGCTGAGACACCGCAACCTCGCTAATTCGACAATCCGCCTTAAACTATCTGTAACCTCAAGTCAAGAATCTTAGGCATTGAAAATTGAAGTTTTGTCCATACACCAGTTCGGAACGGGCACTGCCTGGCATTTTCAGCCTAAAAAGCAGGCGTTGCAGACTTTGAGCCTAATCAGACGTATTGCTCCCAAAACTGGCGGCTCTCGCTCCCATGTCGCGCGACATTTGGTGAGAGCGGTTCTGCAACCGTGCCTCATGTACCAAGCACAGTTCCAACACTTAACCAGAGCTCAGTGGCATCGACTGGAAGCCGTCGATCCAGAGTATTTGAGAACAATCACTTGCCTTCCGCGGATAACATCGATCGCGGAACTTCAAGAGAATTCTCAGATTCATAAACATAGCCTTAAGGCCACTTTTTTGCACTAATCGCGAGCCCTCCGGACGTATCCTTCATCCCAGAGTATATTGTCACCGTCCCCCTGTTTTTTCTTCATTTCGACTTTGTGGAGCTGAGCGACAACAAACCTACCGATCTACGTCGACAAACCTTGTCTCATGCCACATCGTCACTTCGCGAGCGAATCGCGGACCAAGATCTCACGGCTACCCCGCGGCTCAGTCATTATTTATGTATACGCCAGCCTCCGGGGCTGTCAAACAACTGCAGTTAACCAAGCCCGCTATACTTAGTGGCACGTGCAGGGCCACTTTATTCTTAGTTCTTTTTGTCTCCCCCATAAATTTTGTCCCTGCAAGCGGGGGGGGGGGGGGGTGAGAGAGAGAATTCGACTGTGCGGCCTGATTGTGATCCCCCTTCCCTCGCCCGCCACCGAATACGGGCAGGTGTAGTTTCGGCTACCAGGCTTTGTTCCGGTGCACCGCCAGTGGTAGGGATGGGTTTGCCGAGGCCCATTCTCTGGCGATGCGAAACCCCAAGGGAGTGGCAGCGACTCCACTGCGACTGTGAGGGCCAGTCGCGCTCGTTTGGTCCGATGCTTGAGCGGAGGCAGGCCTGGAGCAACACCAGGCTGGACCCACGAAATCCAGCACGGAAAGCGTGTGAAAAGTCAAAAGGTTTTCAAATACATGCAACTTCCCCCCGCACGCGGGGGTGTGCACGTCTGGCGACCGACGTGGCGGTTTCTGGTTACGGACAAACACGGTCTGTGAGGGCGTTCACGGCAGCCAGGGTCCTCGCAAGCAATGTCTCGGCTAAGCAGCCTCACTGCTGACCGTGGTCATTTGGGTCATTGGGGCACGACGAGGTAGAAGGGCGTAGTACGACCAGTGCGAAAACCGCCGATGCTGCAGAGTACAAGCGGAGTAGACTGGGGTCATCTCACCCTCAGCCATGTTCTTGTTTTGTGGCCTGGTCAGCACAGCTTTGAACACTCTCTCCTCAGTAGGCGCGAAGCAAGATAGAAGAAAAAATAAGTGCATGGTTGGTTAGTTGGAAGCAAACTCCCGGAGGTGTTAGGTCATGGTGCCGAGGGCCGGAGGGCCGATAGGCTGACGACCTAAGCCTCTAATGGCCGGATGAAACCACACATACTTCCGGTGTCTGAGAAACAGCAAAATGCAGTCGACGGTCGGTAAGTGCCAGTTTGGAAAAAACCCTAAAAGTCGTGGAGGGGCCGGAGGTAGTTGACACTTGGTTAGGTTCTCTTGTCTCCGGCGAAAGGAGCCTGTTGCGTTTGGTCGGTGGCCGGTCATCTCATGGGCGGGACCGCACAACTGGGCAATCTTGACGCCCTCTCTGCAATGACCAGGCAGACCAGAATGAAGTCAAGACATTCGAAGGATCGGAGAACAAACTCCTTTCTGTGCTGAGCTCGTTGCTATAGAGGACGCGCTTCGATCTGTAGCCGCGGTTACCTTTCTTCCAACATCCCACGTTATCATCCGCACTTCCGGCTTTCCAGATATACGTTTACTCTGACGTGTCAGCCGCAGCCCAGAATTCTGCCAGAGTATACATTTTGTGGCAGCTCGCATCCCGCAAGCCATTCGAATTGAGTGAGTCCCCCGTGACATGCTGAGTTCTCAAAGCTCTGCATATTCTGCAACAAGGTTGGCGACCCTAAACATATCAATGCTTTGATTCCTGAGCATGAATGATGCTACTCTCCTCACAAGACAGGAACACGTCCGGCGGCGCACACATCCTCTCCTGTGCGATAACCCCCCCCCCCCCCCCCGGAATTATCCGTGCCGAGCAGGTTGAACCCGGAGAATCCGGGCCGAGGCTGCCCTCACTCCGGCGTCACTAGGACATCGCCTCAATTTCGGCACTAATATCCTCGCCCAGGGTGTCCTGTCTGCATCTCGCAAGACACTGCAGCTGCTTTTCACCACTTGTTTGGGGATTGCGCGGCGCTAAACCAACTAGAATTTTCCACCAGGCAGCAGCGGGTCTCTCCGCCGGACAACACGTCCTTATATATTGCTTGGATGTAGGGGCCACATCAACGCTCCCTTCTCGATTTCATTAGATTGGCCTACTTTTTCTCATTCAATTAATACCCATCCACTGCTTTTTTTCTTTTTATTTCTCTTTGTACGTTCCGAACTGCTTTTATGCCCCGACGCAAAAAATAGCGTTAGAAAAAACAGCAAAAAATTCACGGCAATATATTGAAGGCGCGTACCGGCGTGGATGCATACATGCCAATAATTTGTCAGGTGAAGTTTCCTCCTTCGCTTTTTGCAGGCACTATGACAGGTGAAAGCAAGAAGGGAAAGGAGTTTAAAGACTATAAAACCATCACTAATATTCACCGATAAATTATTCTCCTATATAGCTCGAAAGTCTTCTCTCAAAATCCTATATATATTGCCACATTACTAACTCCTATAGTGGCGCCGTATCGCGGCTTACCTGGCAGTTGGAAAACCTTGAGCCATCTCGGGGCTAGATGTTTTCTCGTATTCATCTGTCGAGCTGCCTGCGGCCTTGCGCGTCCCAACAGCGTCTCGCATGTATAAGTAAACGAGCCCTGCGTACGTCAACTGTTTCTCGGTAAGATATTTGGCGGAGGTGCTGGGTAACGAACCATGTACGCTGACCTTGAGGACACTCTTGACGTAAGTCCGCAACGCGTGGATACAACATCAGTCCACAAGGCGAGTCACCGCCTGGGAGGCCTACAACCAGAGTTCGGCCAACTCACAGCGCTGGTAAGGGTCATGACATCCACCGCGGCTAGCCAGACAACTAAACATTCCGGGAGTGCCCCGCCATTCGTCCTTCACGCACCTCGGTCGCCGCCACCATTCGACGGCGACAGGTTCGAGGATTGTCGAAGACTTGTTGGCCAGGTTTGACCGTGTGGCTTGCTTCAACGAGTGGGACGGCAAGCGCAAATTACGGAACGTGTACTTCGCACTGCAGGACTCGGATAATGAGAACCACGAAGCTTCCTTCACTAACTAGAAGATCTTTCACTGAAAGATTTTCGCCACTTTCGACACCAGCGAACGAAAGGAGAAAGCTGAAATCGCCTTGCAATCGAGGTCGCAGCCGCCGAACGGGAGAGTCGCCATGTTCATCGAGGACATGACGCGGCTTTTCAATCGCGCCGACCCTGATATGCCCGAGGCCAAGAAGGTACGCCACTTAATGCGCGGCGGAAAAGAGCAGTTGTGTGCCAGACTGGTACGTGACCCACCAAGAACGGTGGCCGACTTGTAAAAGGAGGCAACAACCATGGAGCGTTCTCAGCCAGAACAGGGTGCGCACTACGGCCATCAGATTTGTGTAGCAGCCGCTCACCACTGTACGCCCACGTCGCTAGTCACCAAGCAGCTTTGAGAGCTTGTGAGGAGCCTGGTGCACGAAGAACTCGAGAAACTTCGCTTCGAAGCTCCACAGGCCAGCGTCGCTGCCATACCGGACGTGGTCCGAGATGAAATTCGGCGAGCTCTTCAGTCGCCACCGGCTCTGCAGCCGGCGCCCTGTGTGATGACATACAGTCAAGCAGTACAAAGCCTTCCTGGGCCAGTGAAGCAAGCCTTTTCTCCCGTCACTCCTGTTCCTTCACTGCGGTACCAAACTGCAGCTGTACCTGTCGTACCACAGGAGTTCCGGTCCACCATGAGCAAAACGCATGTTTGACGTACGCCAAACAATAAGCCGCTCTATTGCCACTGCGGGGAGCCCGGCCACATACTCCGCCGCTGCCTATACCACAGAATTGGCTTAAGGGGGTATGCACCTGACGCACCTGCTACGGAGAACGGCCGTGGGACATCGACCAATACCTGTTCAATAACGTGCAGCCAACGACCTCTCAAAGACGCCAGTCCCGGTCGCTATCCCGAAGGTGGTTTTTTTTTTTTTGCCAAGCCGCCCGTCTTCTTCTGGCCAGTTCAGAGGCGTGTCTCCACATCGGAACAACTATAGACAGCGTCCTCTGGGGGTAAGGCCGCCACTATTGGATCAAGTAGAGAGCCTCCACCCAACCATCCGCGGCTACGATCCGACCGACGACTACTCGACCTCACGACCTCAACGACAACGACACGCTGTGACCGACAGGGTTCTGCCGAAATCGACAATTCACTGCTACGATCCGACCGACGACGACCTCACCTGCCGACGTCAACGACAACAACGTGCTGTGACCAACTGGTGTCTGCCAAAATCCCAGTAATTGCTGATAATCGCAGTGTGACCGCACTTGTGGATACCGGCGCTGATTTTTCTGAACTGAACTGAACCGATCTTTATTTACCAGAAAGGCTGGTGGGTCACCCGGGATAAAAGCTGTAATCAAACAGTCTGACGAGGCCCAGGCAACCCTTACAAGGCAGCATAGACGATACCACTAAATAATAACAACACGAATAAAAATGAAAAAAGCTAACATGAAATATTCACGTTCCCAAAAAATAAGAAACACTTTCAAATAGTTCGATAGAAAATGTGTACACAAATAATGCGTTTTTTGTTACAGATTGACACAAATCGCGTGAATAATGAGAAGGCATCTTCGTGAGCAATTGAAGGGAAGCTGCAAAAGAATAACTAAGGAACACTGTAGCGAAAAAAAAACAAAAAAACGCATTACAAATTGGAAAAAGCTGTAGCAGTTGAACAGGGGACAAACATTTGATGTGTTGATATTTGTTTAATACGGACGGAAGATTGTGACGTAAAGACTGGAGCTTGTAATCGGTGCGGAAAAAGGGCACGAGCCATGTGTCTTTATTGCGTGTGTTTAGGGTTTTACTGTATGCTGCAATGGACCAGAAACTGATAAAAGTGACCGAAAGCCGACAGGTGAAAAGCAATGTGAGCGTAAGAGTGTGTATTCATACATGCAGTTTACATGAAGAAATTTTTACTGCTAAAAATATTTAGGGTGGAAGATGGATAATCTAGACAAAATATATGACGAATAGCCTTTTTTTGTAGCACGAGAATTTTGCTTAGTTTCTGCTTAGTTGTTGTTAGCCACACCAAGCTGCAGTAATTAATTTGTGAGGCAAACAAAGCGTAATATATTTGAAGTTTTATTTTTACCGGAAGAATGGCGCGCGTACGTGATATTGCCCCAGTTGCAGAGGAAAGCTTCTTACATAATTTCTCAACGTGTAAATTCCATGTTCAATATGAGGAGAATGTAACGCCAAGAAACTTGTGCTGCTCATCTACTTCAATATCCTGCCCTCAAATTTAATTGGTTGATCTGAAACGAATACTTTATTACGACCACGGAAAAGCATGACGTTGGATTTTTTAGGATTGATTTTAAGCTGATTTGATTGTGACCGATGACCAATGTTTTCAAGCAAATGATTACATCTGATCACTAAATTAATCGCATCTGTACCTGAAAGGAGAATATTGCAATCATCAGCATATATAACAAAATTATCGGTCGCGTCGACACAGACAATGTCGTTAATGAATAGATTAAATAAAAGAGGGCCTAACAGACTTCCTTGCGGGACGCCATTTAATATCTGTGATGGGGATGACATTCGATTTGTTAATACAAACGCATTGTGATCTGTTTTCCAAATATGACTTGAATAGCTGAAGAGGTTTACCACGAATGCCATTTATTACGAGTTTTTCAGTTAAAATATCATGATGAAGAGAGTCAAAAGCCTTGCTAAAGTCTATAAACAACCCAAGGATAATTTGTCGGTTTTCAACATTTTGGATAATGTGTTCATTTAGCGTAAGGAGTGCTGACTCTGTTGACTTTCTCTTTCTGAAACCATACTGCGCATCCGAAATAACGCCTATTCTATTGAAAAAGTTATTTATTTTCGTGTATAAAATTTTCTCAAAGCCCTTCGAGACCACGGGCAGAACAGATATAGGTCGATAGTTTGTGGGTTCTTTCGTATCACCGCCTTTATAGAACACCGACACTTTAGCTCGTTTCATGGCATTGGGAAATTCCTCAACGTCAATGGCAAGGTTAAAGATATAACTAAGTACTGAAGCAATGATCTGAATTATTTATTTTATTGGCTTGATTTGCAAATTGTCTATGTCCAATGATATACTGTTTTTTAGTGACTTGAATGTTGTATATACTTCTATCTCATCTGTGGGAGTAATAAATAGGCTATCAATAGAATTCGAAGGCGACTTATTATGCCGTGGAAGCGAGGGATTGTTTGGCTTAGCTATATTAATAAAATGTTTGTTCAAAAAATCCGCCAGCTCTACACCGGAAAGTACTCGTTCATTATGTTTAATGCAATTAGGTAAAGCGTCTTTTCTTTTATCCCGGCCCAGTAGATTATTTACCAATTTCCAGGAAGCTTCAGGGTGTTTTTTAGTCACATTGGAAAATAATTTCTCCAGATAATTTTTCTTAGAGCTCTGTAGTTCGGAATTTAGCTTATTTCGGAAAGCCTTAAATTCCTTTAATGCTGCTTCGGTTCTAGTGCTAAGAAAACTATGAAAAAGTCTGTTTTTCGTTTTAATCATCTTAGCGTGAGCAAGAGTTAACCGGGGTTTCCGGACTTTTTTTGATGGTTTCATTGTTTTCATGGGAAAATGTTTTTTGATAAAGTTGCAAAATTACTTGCATAAATTTCTGATATGCGTCATTAGCATTGCATGCATCCTGAACAAACGACCAGTCACATGCCTCTATGTCATGCCTGAAGGCAGATATTGCCACATCTGAAATACACTGCACTGTAACAATTTTATCTGCACAAGTATTCGAGCGGTCAAGAGGATAATAAAACATGAATACAGGGCAGTGGTCACTGATCTCACATGCGATTGAACCGGCATCAGAGATTACAGTTCCAACGTTAATTATCAGGAGATCTAAAGCAGATGATGTTGACAGTGTGACACGAGTGGGTGTTGTGATTATAATTATGAAACCTGATGAAGAGATCCTTGAGGTGAAGTCGCATGTGATCGATGTATCTTGTAGAACGTTAATGTTGAAATCGCCTCCGCATAATAACGGAAGGCATTTGTGTGTACATAATGTAAAAACATTTCAAAAAAGTCAAAGAAAGACGGCAAGTTTCCACTTGGAGGTCGGTATACAACGGAAGCTATTTTTTTGCTAAATTTCAGTGTCAAAATTTCACAATCGTCACTTGATATAGAAAAATTGGAAAGTAACTCGCAATCATGACCAGTTTCGACATACAGAGCGACGCCACCTCCTCGGCGGCCCGCACGATTTACAAAACATTTTCTATATCCTTGTGGGCTAAAAACATCGGAGTAATCGCAATACCAAGTCTCGGTTAGCATTATTAGGCCGGGTTTAAAAGAAAGTTGGCCAAAAAAAAACACTCCAGATCTTCTGTTTTGCCTACCGAAGAACGAACATTAAGATGCAAAACCGAATGCACTGCGGGTGACGGAAGGAAAATATTCTGGGCTACAACGAAGTTATGACAGTTCATGACTATTCACGGAAAACAACTACGGATAACAGTACCGTTCATTGTTTTTTCTGAATGTCTTGCTCACGAGTTATCTCTACCTAGCATGAATCGTCACTTTGCTTAGCGAAGACTGCCGTTGTAGACCCATACCGACTTCCACTTATACAGATATTTTTGTTTTACAGCCATGCCGAGCAGTTTCTTCAAAACAGGGCAGAGGTGCTCGTTTACGTAGAATGGTACTGAGCTATCAATTCCAATGTGTTGGTTTGTGAGTCGCAACTTTTTTGCCTTTCTCAGCACTGTGTTACGCTTTGCTCTGGACCTGAACCGAACAATAATGTTAAATTTCTCAGAGTCCCGAGTGGGGACACGATGACAAGGCTCGATCTTGCCTTCGGCAATTGGCTCATGTATGGCTTTCCCGATTTCTGACAATTTTCCGAACATCTTCACCTTCTTCCTTAACAACGCCCTGTATCTCGATGTTTGTATTCCTTGAGTATAGCTCCAGTTGGACTACACGATTTTCAAGCTCTGCATTTTCAGCAGCCAAGGTCACACATTTAGCCTCCATCGTTGCCTTTTTATCTGTCAATTTTGCACCTTTTGCAATTTCTGCATTCAGATTTTTTTGCAGTTCTTCACTAGTTTCATGTGCGTGTTCAAGGCTCTTAGTGAGTTCTATTTGTTCGCCTTTAAGGTCTCGGACCTCGTTTCGCAGTTCTCTTTAAAGGGATTCACGCGTTACCTTGATTTCTTGCCTAAGTTCCTCTTTAAGTTTCGATAAATCATTTCTAATTTCTTCTCTAACCTTTTCCACATCTTTAGCTATGAAGAACAAAAAAAATTCACTAGGCTGTTTTATGAAAAATGCAAACAAGTGCATAGAAACAAGAACAGCTCAGCAGAAAGAAAAATCGTCAGATCAATTTTCAAAACAATTGGCAGCGAACAATTAGGAAACAATTAGCAGTGGCGACGATCAAAAGTGATCAAGATGTAGAAAACAATTTTCTAACTAACCTGTAGCGAAAAGCAGAAGCGGTTTTCAGATGATATGCACAGTAGGTCGTCGCCGCTGCCAAGTAAAATGCGCTGGTGCTCGTTGGGTTCTGTTATAGCCGTTGTCCTTCGATGCTGACGCCCCCACATCAGATGACGTCGTTTTCCGACGATGTCTGCTCGTATTGCAGGGCGGGGCGCTTGCCTTGCTTGCCTTGAAGCGGCAGAGCAGAGCAGGAATCTGTAGCGAAAAGCAGAAGCGGTTTTCAGATGATGTGCACAGTAGGTCGTCGCCGCTGTCAAGTAATATGCGCTGGCGCTCGTTGGGTTCTGTTATAGCCGTTGTCCTTCGATGCTGACGCCCCCACATCAGATGCCGTCGTTTTCCGACGATGTCTGCTCGTATTGCAGGGCGGGGCGCTTGCCTTGCTTGCCTTGAAGCGGCAGAGCAGAGCAGGAATCTGTAGCGAAAAGCAGAAGCGGTTTTCAGATGATGTGCACAGTAGGTCGTCGCCGCTGTCAAGTAATATGCGCTGGCGCTCGTTGGGTTCTGTTATAGCCGTTGTCCTTCGATGCTGACGCCCCCACATCAGATGCCGTCGTTTTCCGACGATGTCTGCTCGTATTGCAGGGCGGGGCGCTTGCCTTGCTTGCCTTGAAGCGGCAGAGCAGAGCAGGAATCTGTAGCGAAAAGCAGAAGCGGTTTTCAGATGATGTGCACAGTAGGTCGTCGCCGCTGTCAAGTAATATGCGCTGGCGCTCGTTGGGTTCTGTTATAGCCGTTGTCCTTCGATGCTGACGCCCCCACATCAGATGCCGTCGTTTTCCGACGATGTCTGCTCGTATTGCAGGGCGGGGCGCTTGCCTTGCTTGCCTTGAAGCGGCAGAGCAGAGCAGGAATCTGTAGCGAAAAGCAGAAGCGGTTTTCAGATGATGTGCACAGTAGGTCGTCGCCGCTGTCAAGTAATATGCGCTGGCGCTCGTTGGGTTCTGTTATAGCCGTTGTCCTTCGATGCTGACGCCCCCACATCAGATGCCGTCGTTTTCCGACGATGTCTGCTCGTATTGCAGGGCGGGGCGCTTGCCTTGCTTGCCTTGAAGCGGCAGAGCAGAGCAGGAATCTGTAGCGAAAAGCAGAAGCGGTTTTCAGATGATGTGCACAGTAGGTCGTCGCCGCTGTCAAGTAATATGCGCTGGCGCTCGTTGTGTTCTTTTATAGCCGTTGTCCTTCGATGCTGACGCCCCCACAGCAGATAACGAGCTTGCAGATGACCACGTTTTTCGGCGATGTCTGCTCGTATCGCAGGGCGGGGCGCTTGTCTTGCTTGCCTTGAAGCGGCAGAGCAGAGCAGGAATCTGTAGCGAAAAGCAGAAGCGGTTTTCAGATGATGTGCACAGTAGGTCGTCGCCGCTGTCAAGTAATATGCGCTGGCGCTCGTTGTGTTCTTTTATAGCCGTTGTCCTTCGATGCTGACGCCCCCACAGCAGATAACGAGCTTGCAGATGACCACGTTTTTCGGCGATGTCTGCTCGTATCGCAGGGCGGGGCGCTTGTCTTGCTTGCCTTGAAGCGGCAGAGCAGAGCAGGAATCTGTAGCGAAAAGCAGAAGCGGTTTTCAGATGATGTGCACAGTAGGTCGTCGCCGCTGTCAAGTAATATGCGCTGGCGCTCGTTGTGTTCTTTTATAGCCGTTGTCCTTCGATGCTGACGCCCCCACAGCAGATAACGAGCTTGCAGATGACCACGTTTTTCGGCGATGTCTGCTCGTATCGCAGGGCGGGGCGCTTGTCTTGCTTGCCTTGAAGCGGCAGAGCAGAGCAGGAATCTGTAGCGAAAAGCAGAAGCGGTTTTCAGATGATGTGCACAGTAGGTCGTCGCCGCTGTCAAGTAATATGCGCTGGCGCTCGTTGTGTTCTTTTATAGCCGTTGTCCTTCGATGCTGACGCCCCCACAGCAGATAACGAGCTTGCAGATGACCACGTTTTTCGGCGATGTCTGCTCGTATCGCAGGGCGGGGCGCTTGTCTTGCTTGCCTTGAAGCGGCAGAGCAGAGCAGGAATCTGTAGCGAAAAGCAGAAGCGGTTTTCAGATGATGTGCACAGTAGGTCGTCGCCGCTGTCAAGTAATATGCGCTGGCGCTCGTTGTGTTCTTTTATAGCCGTTGTCCTTCGATGCTGACGCCCCCACAGCAGATAACGAGCTTGCAGATGACCACGTTTTTCGGCGATGTCTGCTCGTATCGCAGGGCGGGGCGCTTGTCTTGCTTGCCTTGAAGCGGCAGAGCAGAGCAGGAATCTGTAGCGAAAAGCAGAAGCGGTTTTCAGATGATGTGCACAGTAGGTCGTCGCCGCTGTCAAGTAATATGCGCTGGCGCTCGTTGTGTTCTTTTATAGCCGTTGTCCTTCGATGCTGACGCCCCCACAGCAGATAACGAGCTTGCAGATGACCACGTTTTTCGGCGATGTCTGCTCGTATCGCAGGGCGGGGCGCTTGTCTTGCTTGCCTAGAAGCGGCAGAGCAGAGCAGGAATCTGTAGCGAAAAGCAGAAGCGGTTTTCAGATGATGTGCACAGTAGGTCGTCGCCGCTGTCAAGTAATATGCGCTGGCGCTCGTTGTGTTCTTTTATAGCCGTTGTCCTTCGATGCTGACGCCCCCACAGCAGATAACGAGCTTGCAGATGACCACGTTTTTCGGCGATGTCTGCTCGTATCGCAGGGCGGGGCGCTTGTCTTGCTTGCCTTGAAGCGGCAGAGCAGAGCAGGAATCTGTAGCGAAAAGCAGAAGCGGTTTTCAGATGATGTGCACAGTAGGTCGTCGCCGCTGCCATGTAATGAGCAGTCGGTTAGCGACGGCCGTCAAAAAGGTTCTGACCCCTTGGCCTCGACCACACATCCGCACCACCGGCAGCCATGTGGTTACGACGATTGGCGTCTGCACGTCATGAATACAGATTAGCGGTGCTAGTTTCCCTGGTTGCTTTGCTGTGGTGCCCGAGGTCTTAAAAGACCTGATACTCGGTTTGGATTTGCTTCGGGAAAACGGTGCGGTCATACACCTTCAGGAGCTGGTCGTGCCATTTTCCGCTCAACCCCCTGTTGACGGCGATCCCGTGCTACGCGGGAAGAAGTTGCGCGTCTTTGACTACCATACGCGTGGACAAAGGGCGGCAAAATTTTCGCGCTCAAAACAGACACTTCGAATGTACTGCACATATCTTGCGTTGTGGACATCGATAAGATGAAATGAGGATCTAGGAATCCGAGCATTTTTTCGAACCGCCATTCACATCGATGGCTAGTAAATCGCTGAACTCTGCGGATGTGACTAAAATTTGTCGTAAGAATCCATGCACATCTTTCGTCCTGTTAAACACTCAGTCAGCGCGCAATAAGTCTGATGAGCTGTGTGCCTTGCTTTCATGTTTTGGCTTTCCATTTAATGTT